>NW_027515656.1:0-300000 GCF_048772815.1 Callospermophilus lateralis
CTTTGTTTGCCTTTCGGACACTTGCGTGCAAAATGGCCAGGTTGTTTACAAGTAAAGCAAGTACATGAGCCAGGATTGTGAAAGGCCTTGGTAAAGGGGGCACGTAGGGCGAGACCCATGGCATGGGCTGCACCCACCTCTGCACAGAGTCTAATAAAGTCAGAAAGTTTCCCTTTTTCCTTATGTGGTCGAAGAACATCCTGACATGCCGGGTTGGCGTTTTCAAAGGCAAGATGTTTTACAAAAGTTCTTTCGCTTTCGCTTGGTCCAAGCAAGCAATCTGCAGCTAGGTTAAGCCGGGGAACAAAGTTTCTATAAGGGTCGTTGGGTCCTTGTCAAATTTTTGCCAAAGAAGTGGTAGCCGAGCCCGTTTGAGGGAGGCATCTCCAAGCATGTAAGCCAGCCTTCTGAATCTGCGCCAAAAGTCCAGCAGGGAAACGTGCCTATTTAGTTTTAGTGTCAAATGGCTCATAGCCCACTAGCTTAACATAAGTTCAGGATTTATAGGAGGCCTTAGTTAATTTTTTTTGAGCAGTTTCCTGACAGTGCTCCTTGAAATCTGCATTTCATAACAGGAAATCTCCGGCACTGAGGGTAGCTTGGTCTAAAAATTTCCAATCATTGGGAGTAAGCCATTGTGCGCTGTGGCTTTCTAATAAAGTCAACGTGTAGGGCACAGTGGGGCCATTGTAAGCACAAGTCTTTTTATGTTTTTCAAGAAAACGCAGGCTTAATTTTTTGTAAACACTCTGGGTTCCTTCCTGCCTAGGGGTGAACTCTTCATCCTCTGAGTCCTGATCTCCTTGATCCATTTCCCCCGCTTCCTCCTCTTGATCCTCCTCTAAGTCTTTGACCTCAGCCTTTGCAGGCATATCTATCTGACTGCGGGTGACTGGGAAGGCGAGAACAGGCTGATGGAGTGGCTTAGCCTTTGTATTAGACCACCGTGGGCCAGCTTTCATTGACTCCATGCCTAAGGCTAATGAACAGTGCTCAGAGTCAAGGGATCTTAATTCTTTTAAAAGTTTGATCTGTTCTCGTCTATGTTGGAGAGACTCTCACAAGGGAGCCAGGCTAGGCAAGGGAAGTGGGGAAAAAAATATCTGGGTGGTATTTTGCTCCTGAAGGGCTGGAGCACAAAAGGCAGGAGGGATATAGGAGGTAGGTAGATGTGTAAGTCCTATAGGCTGTGGCAGGGTCCTGAGAGGTGGCGCATCTTCTGAATGGTAGCTTGCTGCTTCCTTCTCCAAGGTAGCCTCCGTCCCAGGGGTCAATGTGTCTCTGGGATTTAAAACTCGATAAAGGCGTCTGGTAACCATTAGAGCCTTATTCATTAGGGTGGTATTTTGAGGGGGACCAGGAAGGTTCCCAGGGTCCTGGGGAGACTGAGAAGGGTCAATGTCTATACTAACTGATGGGCATGCCTTGGGGAGACGAGAGGTGTTTTGCATAGTCTCTTCTCCAATCCTGACAAGTTGTAAGGTACCATTGTCAAAGGGTGAACTTTTAAGAATTTCATTAATTAGGTTCCAGTAAGAAAATGTGGGAACTGGCACTTTTTCTGGGCCAAAGGTTTCATAATAATGTTTTAAACAGTCTCTTACTCTAAGCCATCTTTTACCATCAATGGTCACTTCAAGGTGAAACCATGGACACAATTCTCCTATGTATTAGAAAAAAAAAAATAAGTCCTTTTTCTTAACACACACCCCCATGTCTTGAAGGACTCCTTGAGGCCTGACAAAAACAAATCATGTGGCGAAACTGCTTGTCCCATGGTGGGTCACTCAGGGTGCGTCATCCCCACTCTCCTCCTGGATCTGTCTCTTGGTGGTGTCTGCTGAGGCAATCGCAAGCTCCACTTGATGAAGTCTTCCAGGAGGACGGGGTTCCCAATGAGTCAAAGGCTCGAGCCCCAGTCAGTGGGTGCCAGTAGTCCCTGCTGGAAAGACACATCAACAGGGGCAGCGAACCTAGATGCGGAGGAATGAAGGGACAAGAGACACGAGAGATGACAGCATGACAGGAGTTCTGATCAAGCTGCAAACTTTTATTTTTCACACAGGGGCATTTATATGCTGGAGATGGGAAAGCTCTCTTATCCGAAGTTTCTGGATGTCTTCACAAGGTGAGATAAACTCAGGATGTTTCAGGAAGACAGATGGCAACAGGATGTCTCAGGGACACAGTTGGCTACAGGATGTCTCCCAGACAGGATGTCTCCATGGGGGCTGTTTCTTGTAAGTGTCAGGCTATTCTTTAAGGTGAATTCCTTCTACCCCTGACAGTCAGGGATTCAGTATTTCGAATGGAAAATTGGAAAAAGAATCCAATGTGTATTCAAAACAATGCCTTGACATTACCTTCATCCCAAGTAAGACACAATTAGAGGAGAAGAGTTAGAAAATCTGTGAATACACATCTGGAATAGAAAATGCTCAGGAGTTCACAACCTTGGAGGTGGTATAGGAGTTTCCAAAAGTAATGGACAGGGTAAAAACTCCACAAACATGGAGCTCTGCTGGCCTAAAGATTTCTTGAGAAACTTCATCTGAGGTTGTTTTTAGGAGCTTTAGCTTCCTTTGTAATGAGACGATCAAAGCTGGGTCAGAATCTATGTGACCTAGAGGACATTGTTACTTATTTTCCAATGAACATGAGGCAGCAGTGCTGAATTCTCTCTTTGTAGGTTAACTGTGGCCACTGGTGGCTAAGTGTCTCCCAGTGTGGAATGTGAAGCCATTGGTCATCCTCCAATTTTTGTGGTGTTTCTTGCAGCTGCACTGGGAGTTTGATATTTGCTTCACGAAATACAAGAAGTTCAACTGGGACACAGTGATGGAGGGAGTTCTGTCACGTGTGGTGGGTAAGGGTCTGCAGGAGAATGCACCAACAAGGCTTCTATCCCACATAGCTTGCCCCCTTGACCATAGCAATCTGATTGTAAACATTGCCCTGAATCCTCTCCATATAACAAGATGCCTTTACATACAAGGGTCTGTGGCTTGTAGCATGTCAGTCACAAACCATTTGGAAGCGAAGGGCAGATGCAGATGACCCGACCACAGATGTTTTAACACACACCTGCACACCACTCCTCTAGGCCGACTACTCAGCAGGCTCCAAATTACTGGCATCTCTGTTCTACACCATTTTCATGAAATCCAGTCAATCAAGGCACTGTCTGGAACACTGATGGTCATCAATAGGACATCCAAAGGTTCTCCATGGCCACCTGGTCATGGGAATGTCAAAAATTTAAAGGTGTTTATCTAGCCATTTTTCAAGGGTGAACTTGGAGGCACTGTGGGTTTCAATTCATTCAGGAACGATTAAATGGAGAGGAAGCTCATTTCAATGAAAGCTCTGGAGAACTATCACACGCAAGGCTTCCCAAAGACAGGCCAAAAGGTCCCATGAAGCCAGACCTACTGAGGTCTAAAATTTGAGGTCCATGTGTGTTTTGACTTGCAACTATGGCTGCCAAGTCTTTAAGAATAAAATCATGTGATATCCTTCCCGAGATTCCCAGTGCTCTGTGGAAAGCCAACCTGGGCCCAGATCTCACTTTCCAAGGGCGACTCTCATGTGTGGCCTCCTAAAATCCCAACACAATACAAGGCAATACTTCTTTGAGGTAAGTTCCAGAACTCAGTCTCTAAGGAGAATCACACCAGTGTTCAAGCCCAGGTGGACCCAGTCATCTATTCCAAGCGCCACACAAATGACCGCAATTAAAGTCAAGACACTCCCACATGGCCCTCATTTTCTTCCATATAGACACTCATCATAACCTCTGGCTGGAGGTTTCCATGAGGGGCACAGCCCAAGACAGTGTCCAAAATAAGCTCCCTTGCATCCATTTGCCTAAAGTCAGTGTGGCCGGGACATCCTTCCTGTGAACCAGGAGTGTTCAAAGAGGCCTGCCGTTAATATTGCTCTTATTCTCGATTTTGAGGCCTACTGACTGTGGGGTTTAGATTCTTTATGTTAATTGGAGTCATGAGAAAACCCAAGAACCTATGGTCTAGTGTCTGCAGGGCTTTGAAGAACTCATTTGACGCAAAGGATCTGTATTCTCAATGATGGAAGTCAGAAACCTTACAGAGGAAGGTGAGAGACTTCATCCAAAATTACTGCTCTTTTGGCTTTTTGATTTGGATGCACACATGGGATTTTTCTTTAGATCCATCAGGTGCTGAGAATCTAAGCCACAGCCTCACACATGGCCAAGAGGCTGATTCAGACACATCCCTTTCCAAAGCAATTAAGAAAGAGCCACAGGTAATGTCCATACATTTCCATTTGAAAACTGTTTTCTTCAGGCTTCAAAAAGGCGTAGCCTGAGGCAAAGACCTTCCTGACATTCAGGGCAACAGAAGGATATGTAAGCAAAAGGCCCAAAGCGGGGTTTCTCCACTGAGACTTTCCTGGTCACACTGATATCTGAGTTTTCTGAGATGCTAATCATTTCCTTCAGCTCTCTAGTGCATGGCCGTATCACAGAGCGTGGAGGTGGTACATATCTTGGACACAATACCATGATCGTATTCTGGAGATTGCCCATAATTCAGGTAGAGAACAGGAACTTAAGAAGATATTAGGTGTTGCCCATCCATTAGGCAAGCCGCAGACCATTCATAAATTGGGCAGAATGAATGCTGGGAAGATTTCTACTAGAAAGGACACATGTATTTATGCATTCTCTTTTCTATTGTCTACAACCATGGACACAGTGGGATACACAGACATAGAAAGACTAGCCTTGTCAAACGACTTACTAGAATCGGTTCACACCAAACCAAACAAACCGACTTTCTTACCTATTCTCAGAACATGAGACAAAACCACAAACAAATACCCACACCCACACCCACACAGACCTCCAAGTACGTCTGTGACAATATGGAGTGTCGTTTGATAGTGGGCCATAATAAATTCCCTCATAATGGGCTGTCCTGTCTCAGATCTAGTCTCTGTGGCAAACTTTGTGAAGCTGTAAGGAGCCAGTGGTGAGCCACTATCTGCTTTCTCAGGAAAGGCCCCTCTTCAGACCTTCCTGGCATTTGGCCATCCTCACATAAGTAGGTACCAAGAAAGACTGACTCTGTCTTTGGTAAATCCGAAAAATTTTGACCACTGGGACTGGGACTGGGACTGGCTCTGGATGCCTGGCTACCTGGATCCCAAGTTCAGAGAATGCCATCACCAAGGAAGTGAGGTGAGGTCACTTCCTTCAGGAACTGAATGAGGTCCCTACCTTCGCAACCACTTTGTCCTAACAGTTGCTTCCAAGGGTCCCATGAGATGGAGGCTGCACCTACTTACTCTCACATTTTCACAAGTTAGAATGGTATACAACCATAGGCACCCAGGAACAGCTCTCCACACAGGCCTGGTTTGCTGCATCTTCTTTACATTAAGAAGAGAGAGGCTGATTCCGACACAACCCTTCATCCTGACCAGGTTGTTTGCCATGGAAGATGACTTTTGCTCTCTGAGGTCCTTAATAGCTGCCTACATCTTCTCCAGGGATCATTTCTTTAATGACCTTCGAGGTTCTCAGCAGGTGAAAGATCCCTTAATTTCTGTCTTGTAAGACCAACTCTGTCTCTGCTCTTCTGTAAAGTTAGATTGAGGGAAGAGTGTATGGTTAGGGTTAATAACATGTTCAATCTGTGTTAGGAACTATTCTGCTGGATGAATAATGTTATTGGGAACCTACAATATTTATAAGAATATGTAGGTGAAATATATGTATGAAAACAGAAATCTAAGATTTGAAGCCCTGAAGGGCATTGGGCCCTTCATTGGGATACTTAGTGTTGACTTACTTTCTGCACAGATGTCTCAGATAAATCCATATACAATGGCATAGGACCTTGTACATTGGATGATTGAATGTGGAAGAGAACATCGAGTCAAAATGGGATAGTAGGTAAGATTAGGAAGATAGTTGGTAGGTTTTGGAAGGAGAGTGAGTATAGGATTTGGAAAAAAAAAAACTTCTTTAGCAATAGGGTTTCTGTTAGAGGGTGAAGGTAAATGTCAGCACATATGAAGATTCAGTCACAACGATGAACTTTGGAAAATATGTAGGAAATCAGATAATAACAGAGACATTACAAAATCAGGGAAAGTATAAAGTGAGTGATAGGATTAGACATTTTGAACAGGGTTGAGTTTGACTATATAATCTTAGGAAGAAACAAATATGTAGTCACCAATAGGATTGACATTTGAGAGTATTAGGCAATGTGGACATGGATGTTTTTAGTAATCCCTGTTCACTTTCCTTTTAGGCTTTGGTACAATCATAAGTGTGACCTTTGCATTTTGTGTCCAGAATATTACTGTGATAAAATCTATATGTAGATCGTGTGACATGAGTATTTCTTCCAGCATTTCTTGGAGCAATATTTTGAAGTCCTATAAATTAGTATTGGTGGTACAAAGAGGTATACACTGTGTCTATGAATATAGAGACAGTGCATGAATAGACCACATTGTGAATAAATAATATAACTGGTCCCACTTTAAATAATAGATTGAATTGATATCTGAAAATATATAAGAAATCTTATATCGATATACCATCATTCATTCCAACCAGCAATAGATCTAATGGTAATATTAGGGTTATGGTTTATCACGAAGTGTCTTTGAGTTTTGCTTCAAAAGTGATCATGGAAATCGAAAATAATGTGTTTGGAAAGAAGTCTCATGAAAAGACCCATCAAAAACATGGAGGAACACACGTGTTCTGTAGAATAAAGTGATTGAAAGTGAACAAAATGCCTATTAATTTGCAAAGTTTTGGATGAAACATATTTGCTATGATGAGCATAAACTGAAGAAATAGTAATGTACCAGTGTTGAATAAAATAAATGTCAAAATGCACAACATGTCCCATAGGAATCTACTTGCATTGATGTTAAACTGGTTCAGTTACTGTGGAAATATTAGGATTTGTATGCACCATTCACTGAAGATAGTTTTCAGTACTAGGAAACAAATATGTATTTCAGGTGAATGAATAATTTTGAGAATACTCTTGTGAAATTTTGATTATAAATATACATACTTGAATATGAATGAGTTTAGGGAGTGTATAACAAGATATATATTTCATATTTTGAAAAATCTGGAGAGTGTGTGTATATATATATATATATATATATATATATATATATATATATATATATACATACACAAACACACAGACATTAAAAATAGCATAATATATTCCAATTGAAATTCACCATGAAATATATATCATCTACAGATCCAAATATATTTATTTTATTGAATATAGATTTATGTATAATGTTGTTCAACAAGGAAGCTCACTCATAGATTGAATTTTCAGTTCCAACAGCGTTTAGGAGGAGTGATCTCTTACAATTTGTATCTGCCAAGTCAGTCACCTCACAAGAATGTACGTGTGGTATCAGGTAAGATTCTATAATTGCATGTAAAAATATATGTGCTGAATAGGCTACAGAGAAAGGGATGCCTTGACATTACAATCACCGAGACTAAGGCACAATTAGAGGAGAAGAGTTAGAAAATCTGTGAATAAATATCTGGAATGGAATGTGCTCAGGAGTTCACAACCTTGAAGACGGTAGAGGAGATTTCAAAAGTAAGGGACAGGGAAAACAGTCCACAAACATGGAGCTCTGGTTCCCTAAATCCTTCTTGAGAAACTGACTCTGAGTTTGGGCACTTGAAATATATGTTGTTGTCGGGAGATTTAGCTTCCATTGTAGTGAGACAATCAAAGCTGTGTCTGCATCTATGTTACCTGGAGGACATGGTTTCTTATTTTCCACTGAATATGTGGCAGCAGTGCTGAATTCTCTTTTGTAGGTAAACTGTGGCAACTGGGGGATAAGTGTATCCACATGTGGACTGTGAGGCCATTTGGTCATCCTCCACTTTTCGTGGTGTTTCTTGCTGCTGCACTGGGATTTTGGTATTTGCTTCATGATATACAAAGAATTCAACAGTTACCCGGTGCGTGAGTGAGTTCAGTCACTTTTGGTAGGTCAGGGTCTGCAGGAGAATGCACCAACCAGGCTTATATCCCACATGAATTTCCCCCTTGACCATAGCAACCTGATTCTAAACATTGCCCTGAATCCTGTCCATATGACAAGATGCCTTTACATACAAGGGTCTGCTGGCTGCACCATGTCAGTCACAAGCCATTTGGAAGCCAATGGAAGATCCACATGGCCCCACCACAGTTGTTTTATTACACACCTGCCCACCACTGCTGTAGGCCCACTCCTCAGCAGGCTCCAACTTCCTGGTATCTCTGTTCTGAACCATTTTCATGAAAACCAGTCAATCAAAGCACTGTCTTGTAATCTCATGATCAGCCACAGGATATCCAAAGATTCTCCAGTGCCACCTGGTCATGGGAAGTTTAAAAATTTCTTGGTATTTATCTAGCCATTTTTCAAGGTTGAAGTTGGAGGCACTGTGTGTTTCATTTCATTCTGGAACTATTACATGGTTAGGAAGCTCATTTCAATGAAATCTCTGGAGAAGTCTCACAGGCAAGGCTTCCCAAACAGTGGCCAAATGATCACATGAATCCAGGCCCATTAGGATATACATTGTGACATCCATGTGTGTTTTGACTCTCATATATGGCTGCCAAGTCTTTCAGAATAAAATCATGTGGTAACCTGGCTGAGATTCCCAGTGCTCTGTGAACAGCCACCCTGGGCCTAGATCTCATTTTCCAAGGGTGACTCTCATGTGAATCCTCCTAAAATCCCAACACCATTCATGGCAATACTTCTCTGAGGTGAGGTCCACAACTCAGTCTCTAAGGGGAATCACAACAGAGTTCAAGCCAAGGTGGACCCAGTCATCCCTTCCAACGCCCACACATGACCACAATTAAAACCAAAACACTCCCACATGGCCCTCATCTTCTTCCATATGGACACTCATCATTACCTCTGGCTTGAGGTTTCCATGAGGGTCACAGCCCAAGACAGTGTCCAAAATAACCTCCATTGCCCCTCATTTGCCTAAAGTCAGGGTGGCCTGCACATTCGTCCGGGGAACCAGGAATGAGCAAATAGGCCTGCTGTTAATATTGCTTTGCTCCTTCATTTTGAGGCCTAGTGACTGTCAGGTATACATTCTTTATGTGATTTGGATTCTGGAGAAAACCCAAGCACCTATGGGATAGCCTCTAAAGGGCTTTGAAGAACTCATTTGATCCAAAGGTTCCTATTCTCACTTGAAGGAGGTAAGGAACCTTACAGGGGAAGGCGAGAGACTTCTTCCATAATGACTGCTCTTTTGGCCAATTTAGTTTTGGATGCAAACATGGGATTTTCTTTACATCCATCATGTGCTGAGAATCTAAGCCAAAGCCTAACACAGGACCTAGAGCCTGATTCAGACATATCCCTTTCCAATGCAATTAAGCAAAGAGTCACAGGTGATCCCCATTGATTTCCATTTGAAAACTGTTTTCTTTAGGCTTCCCAAAGGGGTGGCCAGAGGCAAAAAGCTTCCTGACATTGAGGGCAACAGAACAATAGGTACCAAAGCAGTATTTCTCCACTGAGACTTTCCTGATCACACTGATATCTAAGTTTTCTGAGATGCTTGCCATTCCCTTCAGCTATCCAGTACATGGCCATGTCACAGAGCTTGGTGGTGGTACACATCTTGGACACAAAACCATGAGCCTATTCTGGAAAGTGGCCAGAAATCAGAAAGAAAACAGGAACTTAGGAAGATATCAGGGGTTGCCCATCGATAATGCAAGCCACAGTCCATTCATAAATGGGAAGTATGAATCCGGGGAAGCTTTCTACTAGACAGGACACATCCATTGAAGCATTCTCTTTTCTAATGTCTACAACCACGGACACAGTGGGATACACAGACCTAGAAACACTTGCCTTTTCAAACGACTTACTAGAATCAATTAACTCCAAACCAAACAAACTGCCTTTCTTACCTATTCTCAGAACTTGAGACAAAACCACAAACCCACATCCACACCCACAAATGCACCTCCTTCCCCCAAGTAGGTCTGTGACTATCCGGAGTGTCCTCTGACTGGTGGGCCATACTATGTTTCCATGAAATGGCCTGTTCTGTCTCAGATCTGTTCTCCTTGTCCAACTCTGTGATGTTGACAGGAGCCAGCGGTGAGCCACAACCTGGTTTCTCAGGAAAGGGCCCTCTTCAGAGCTTTACTCGCATTTGGCCATCCTCACATCAGTAGGTACCAAGAAAGACTGACTCTGTCCTTGGTAAATCCAAACAAGTGAGATCACTGGGACTGGGACTGGGACTGGCTCTGGGTGCCTGGCTTCCTGGACCACATGTTCAGAGATTTCGAACACCAAGGAAATGACGTGAGGTCACTTCCTTCAGGAACTGAATGAGGTCACTGCCTTGGCAAACACATTGTCCTAATAGTTGCTTCCAAAGGCCCCATTAGATGGAGGCTGCCCCTAGTTCCTGTGACACTTTCACAAGTTAGAATGGTATATCATCCATAGGCACTCCAGAACAGCTCTCCACACTGGCCTGTTTTGGTCCATCTTCTCTACACTAAGAAGAGAGAGGCAGATTCAGACACATCCCTTCATCCTGACCAGGTCGTTGGCCATGGAAGGTGACTCTTACTCTCTCAGGTCTTTCATAGCTGCCTACATCTTCTACAGGGATCATTTCTGCATGGACGTTTGAGGTTCTCAGCAGGTGGAAGATCCCCTAAATTCCTGTATTGTAAGACCAACTCTTTCCCTGCTCTTCTGTAAAGTTAGATTGAGGGAACAGTGTATGGTTAGGGTTAATAACATGTTCGATTTGGGTTAGGAATTGTTCTGCTGTATGAATAATGTTATTGGGAACCTGCGATATTTATAAGACTATAGAGGTGAAATATAAGTATGAAAACAGAAATCTAGGAACGATTGGAAGCCCAGAAGGTCATTGGGCACTTGATTTGTATACATAGCTTTCAATTACATTCTGCACAGATGTTTCAGTTAAATAGATAATCATGGTAATAGGACCTTGTACATTGGATCATTGAATATAGAAGAGAACATCCACTCAAACTGGGATAGTTGGTAGGATAAGGAAGATAGTTGGTAGGTTTCAAAAGAAGACTGAGTAAAGCATTTGGACCAAAAGTTCTTTAGCAATAGGGATTCAGTGAGAGAGTGAATGTCAATGTCATCACATGTGAAGAGTCATTCACAATGATGAACTGGAGAAAAGGTGTAGGAAAGCATTTATCAATAGAGACATTAGGAAATCAGGCAAAGTTCAAAGTGTGTGATAGGAAAATACATTTTTAACAGGGTTGAGGTTGAATATATAATGTTAGGAAGAAACAAATATGTAGTCACCAATAGCAATGATATTTGAGAGTGTTAGGGAACAAGGACATGGATGATGTTAGTAATACATGGTCACATTCAATTTAGGCTTTGGTACAATCATAAGTGTGACCCTTGTATTTTGTGTCTGGAATATTACTGAGATAAATATATATGTATATCAGGTGAGTAGAAAATTCATGATGAAATATATATCATCTACAGATCCAAAAATATTCATTTTACTTAACATGGATATATAGGTGAAATATAAGTATAAAAACAGAAATCTAAGTAAGATTTGAAGCTCAGAAGTGCATTGGGAAATTGATTGGGATACATAGCATTGAATTACGTTCTGCATACATATCTCAGATAAATCGATAAACAATGGCATATGACATTGTACCTTAGATGATTGAATGTAGAAGAGAACATCCACTCAAAAAGGGATAGTCGATAGAATCAGGAAGATAGTCAGTATGCTTTGGAAGAAGAGTGAGTATAGGATTTGGACCAAAGTTCATTAGCAATAGGGTTTCGGTTAGAGAGTGAATGTCAATGTCAGCACATTTGAAGGGTCAGTCACAATGTTGAACTGGGGAAAATATGTAGGAAAGCAGATATCAATAGAGACATTAGGAAATCAGGCAAAGTATAAAGTGAGTAAAAAAAAATAGACATTTTCAACAGTTTTGAGATTGAATATATAATCTTAGGAAGAAACAAATATGTAGTCACCAATAGGATTGACATTTGAGAGCATTAGGCAACCTGGACATGGATGTTTTTAGTAATCCATGTTCAGTTCCCTTTTAGGCTTTGGTACAATCATACGTGTGACTTTTGCATTTTGTGTCCTGAATATTACTATGATAACATGCATATGTAGAATCAGTTGACATGAGTATTTCTTCCACCATTTCTGGGAGCAATATTTTGAAGACGTATAAATTAGTATTGGGTTTACAAAGAGGTGTACCCTGTGTCTATCAATATACAGGTAATGCATGAATAGACCATACTGTGACCAAATAATATAACTGGTTCCACTTTAAATAATGGATTGAATGGATACCTTTAACTAAGTAAAAAATCTTATATTGATATACAATCATTCTTTCCCACCACTTATACATGTAATGGTAATATTAGGGTTATGGTTTATCATGACGGGTGTGTGAGTTTTGCTTCAAAAGTGATAATGGAAATCGAAAATAATGTGTTTGGAAAAAAGTCTCATGAAAAGAGCAGTCAAGAAACATGGAGGAATACATGTGTTCTGTAGCAGGAAGTGATTGAAAGTAAAAAAATGCGTATAAATTATCTAAATTGTGGATGAAATATGCATCCTATTATGTGCATAAACTGGAGAAATAGTAATATACCAGTGTTGAATAAAAATGAACGTCAAAATACACATTATATCCCATAGGAATATTCTTGCATTGATGTTAAACTGGGTCAGTTACTGTAGAAATATTAGAATTTTTTTTGGTGTTATAATACAATTTATTTTAGCACTAGCATGCCACAGAAGGTAGAGGGAAGAGCAATGGATTTTCAGTTATAGCATTAATTATCTAACATTAAATGACTACTTTGGGGAGTGTAGAAATTACATAAGGCTATATAACATTTTTTTTATTTAACATTCATAAAACCGTGGAATTATGGTAATATTTCTAGTTTTTTATTTTTTTATTTTTTCACTTTGTGATAGACCTTCATTTTATTTATTTGTATCTGGTGCTGAGAATATAACCCAGTGCCTCACAAATGGTAGACAAGCATGATACCACTGAGCCACAAACCCAGCCCCTCCACTTTTATCTTATCATCAAACACTCCTCTCCCTCTTCTTTTCTCACTTTCTTCCTCATTTTCTTCCTTCTTTCTCTTCCTTTTTCATTATCCCTCCATATGTATTTTTCTCTCATGTCATTACAAACAGTAGTATGCTATGAAATTTACATTTAAGACAGTTTTTTATAGTCATTCTTTTTCTTGAGAAAATTTAAAAATTATAATCACCTGATAGATATATTACAATACATTAATTATACATATTATCTATATTCATGCATATGTATTACATATGTTATATATATATATGTGTATATATATATATATATATATATATATATATATATATATATATAAAAGTACTTTGATTAGCCTGTTTGAAATAATATAGACAAAATCTTTCTTAATTCTCAAGTCTTCCAGAATTAACATCTTACAGTGAAAATCAAATAAACATATTTAAGTAAAAGGGTATCATTCTTATTTATCAATACTGTGTCCATTATATTACTGTGATAAAATGTATATGTACATCAGGTGACATGAGTATTTCTTCCACCATTTTGGGGAGCAAAATTTTGAAAACTTATAAATTAGTACTGAGGATACAAATTGTTGTAACCTGTGTTGATGAATCTAGAGATGATGCATGAATAGACAATATTGTGAATAAATTATATAACTATTTCCAACTTTAAATAATGGATTGAATTGATATCTGAAAATATATAGCAAATCTTATATTGATATACATACATTCATTCCAACCAGTTATATATCTAATGGTAATATTAGGGTTACGGTTTATCATGAAGAGTGTGAGTTTTGCTTCAAAAATGATTATGGAATCGAAAATAATGTGTTTAGAAAGAAGTCTAGTGAATAGACCATAAAGAAACATGGAGTAATATATGTGTTCTCAAGGAGAAAGTGATTGAAATTGAGCCAAATGTCTATAAATTTGTGTACTTGTGGATGTAAGATATATCCTATGATTTCCATAAACTGAAGAAATAGTAATGTGCCAGTGTTGAATAAAAATGAACTTCAAAATACACATCATGTCCCATAGGAATATACTTGCATTGATGTTAAACTGGGTCAGTTACTGTAGAAATATTAGGATTTGTAAGCACCATTCATTGAAGTTAGTTTTCAGTACTAGGAAAGAAATATGTATTTCAGGTGGTTGAATATTTCTGAGAAATAATCTTGTGAAAAGTTGATAATAAATCCACATACAGGAACATGAATGAATTTAGGGAGTGTTTAATAATACACATATGTTTTATGTTTTGAGAAAAAAAAAATATATATATATATATATCTAATGGAGAAATATTACAAAGAAAATTTGACAAGATTTATAACACATACCCTTGATTAAGCAGAAGGCAAATCAAAGTATACACCATGCCTCCTATGGAAGGCCTGTATTTCTTTTCGGTTGGGTTTCTTTTTATCCATTATATTAGGATTAGTTTTCAGATTCTAGTCGGGTATGTGTTAGTGTTAGGGATCAGTATTTAAAATGGAAAATAGGAAAATGAATCTAATGTGTATGCAAGTATGTGCTACACAAAAATCTTGCCACTCTCATCCAGAACAATTCCTTGACATTAACTTCACTCCAAGTGAGACCCAATTAGTGGTGAGGAGTTCGAAAACCTGTGATTACATATGTGGAACTGAAAATGCTCAGGAGTTCACAACATTCGATGTGTTAGAACAGTTTCCAAAAGTAAGGGAGAGGTTAAAAACTGCACAAACATGGAGCTCTGCTGGCCTAAAGACTTCTTGAGAAACTTCCTCTGAGGTTGGGCACATGAAATATATGTAGTTGTCAGAAGATTTAGCTTCTTTTGTAGTGACACCATCAAATCTGGATCTGCATCTATGTGACCTGGAGAAAATGGTTCCTTATTTTCTAATGAACATGAGGAAGGAGTTCTGAATTCTCCCTTTGTAGGTAAACTGTGGTCACTGGTAGTTAAGTGTCTCCCCTTGTGGTCTGTGAAACCATTTGGTCATCATCCTCCATTTTCGTGGTGTTTCTTACTGTGGCACTGGGAGTTTGGTATTGGCTTAATGAAATACAAGTAGTTCAACAAGGACACAGTGCTGGAGCGAGTTCTGTCACGTGTGGTTGGTCAGGGTCTCCAGGAGAATGTTCAAAACAGGGGTCTATCAAACATAGCTTTCCCCCTTGACTATAGCAACCGGATTCTGAACATTGCCCTCAAACCTCTCAATATAACAAGATGCCTATACATATAAGGATCTGTGGCCTGCACCATGTCAGTCACAAGTCTTTTGAAGCCAATGGCAGATCTACGTGGTAAAACCACAGGTATTTATTCACAAACCTATAGTCCACTGCTCTACACCCACTACTCAGGAGGCTCCAACTCACTAGCATCTCTGTTCTACAACATTTTCATGAAACCCAGTCAATCAAGGCACTGTCTGGTACACTCATGATCAGCAATAGAACATCCAAAGGTTCTCCAGGGCCACCTGGTCATGAAAATTTCAAAAAAATTCATGGTATTTATCTAGCCATTTTTCAAGGATGAAGTTGGAGGCACTGTGGGTATCAATTCATTCAGGAACCATTACATGGTGAGGAAGCTGATTTCAATGAAAGCTCTGCAGAACTCTTTAAGGCAAGGCTTCCCAAAGAGTGGCCAAAAGGTCACATGAAGCCAGGCCCATTGAAGTCTTGAATGTGAGGTTCATGTGTGTTTTGACTCTCAACTATGGCTGCCAAGTCTTTCACAAAAAAATAATGTGATATCCTGGCTGAGATTCTCAGTGCTCTGTGGAAAGCCAACTTGGGCCTATATCTCAGTTTTCAAGGGCGATGCTCATGCGTGGCCTCCTGTTATCCCAACACAATTCATGGCAATACTTTTCTGAGGTCAGTTCCAGAACTCAGTCTCTAAGAGGAATCACAGCAGAGTTCAAGCCCATGTGGACCCAGTCATCTCTTTCAACCGCCACACAAATGACCACAATTAATACCACAAGACTCCTACATGGCACTCATCTTCCATAAAGACACTCATCATAACATCTGGCTGGAGGTTGCCATGAGGGGCACAGCCAAAAACAGTGTCCAAAATAAGCTCCCTTGCCCCTCATTTGCCTAAAGTCAGGGTGGCTTTGACACCCTTGTTGTGAACCAGAAGTAATCTGTAAGTGTAAAAGAAATTGAAATTAATGTGTAAAATTTAAAGTTTAAAAGACTGGGTGTTGCAAAGTTTCTAAGCTGCAAGGTCTGAGTTAAAATGTAAAGGACCAGGTATTGTTACGTTCCTATGCTATACACAAAACCTGAAATTCCTGTAGCTTGTAGGACAATTCCTGGACTGCCCAGTAAATTTTCCCCTGACTGCCTGATTGTTTAATAACCTAGTACCCTTTGTGGCCTGGCACATAGGCATCACAGGGCCTAAACCAATCAGTTTCAATGTGTACCCCACTTTAGAACTGACCTATCACTCCTGCCAGACCTGTTCCCACCAAAGAATGAGCTAATCATCTTTGGAATTGTTGTTTGATTTTCCCGTGGTGTATGATGATTTTTTAAAAGAGACTGTGATGTATGTAAAGTCCCGCCCTCCCCAAAAAGTGTACTTAAGCACTGCTCAACTCCTGCTTGTGGCTCTGGGCTGCTCTCCCTTCTTGAGTGAGCACGGAGCCCCAGCATGATGGATTGGAACTCAATAAATGCTTTTTGCTGTTGCATGATCCGCGGTCTCTTGGTGGTCTCTTCCTCCGACATTCGCTGAACCCTTAATTTTGGTGAGTTGGCCGGGAATCGTGCGGCACCGAACAAGGAGATCCCAACGGACCCCTCTGAGGGTAAGAAAGGCGCCTCTTTCCATTTTTCCTTGTGATCGCTCAGAGCTTTTTGTTCAGGTTTGGTTTTTCGGTTTTCGGTTTGGGTTGGCAGAGTGGCTGCCAGCAGAGCGTGTAAGTTCCCCCTGGCAGTGGTGGACAAACGTGTCCTAAAGCCACCGGCCACGTTCTTGCAAGGGACACCTTGAAGGACTCGGGGAGGGACAGATGTGATCTCATTAGGTGAGGAGATACAGAAGTGCCCTCATTAGGTGAGGAGGGACAGATGAGCCCTCATTAAGTGACTCTGTTGCAAACCCATCAGGTCTTGCTGGCTACTTTTTTCTCTCAGGTTGAATTCACTGTCTGTCTTTGTGGTGTAACTCATCAGGTTATGCCAGTTACTGGGTTCTAATCTTTACTTCTGAACTCGTGTTAAACGTTAACTGTGTGCCCGTGTTTGTGTTACGTTTGTTTTGTCCTTGTCTCTGTTTGAGTAACTCTCATTATGGGACAAAGCCATTCCATGCCTCTGTCCCTGAAGCCTTTCCTGGTCGCTGCCTCCAATCTGACCCCTTTGCCCACAATCCTATAACTCAAACCTTCTGCTCCTCCCCCTCTTCCCTCCATTCTCCCTGAGTCACAAGATTGTTGATCTTGGGGTTGTGAACAAACGGGAGCTGCATGATGGTCTTTGTGTGTCTTTTTGTCTGTGTTTCTGTTAAATGTGATGGCATTGTTTGGACCGATGCAGAGTCCCGAGTTCCAACCTGCCTTAGATGTGTGGAAATAACTTTAGCTAAAATTTAACCTAAAGCTTCTTCTGTGAGGGACCAAAAGTCAATAGAACCACCAGCTTTTCTGTTCTCACCTTTTACACCTCTCTTAGCTGTGTTTTAAAGAACTTTGATAAACTTTTCTTCTCTTTGTTAAGCGAGATTAGGGAAGCAGTGATTTCTTTTCTTCCCATAGTTGGCTTGAGCACTCCCACTGCAGAAGGAAATGCCTGGGGTCTAAGAACATTGATATCTCGCTTAAACTTTTCTCAAAACCCTATCCTCATTATTAAATTGTTATTAATTGGCTTTGGGGATGGGAACCAAACCTTCAGTCATAAATTTTGACACACCAGTGGGGACTTTCAATGAACCACACTCTACCCTCTTGGGGAAGCCTAGCACTCAAAACAATTGCAAGCAGAGGATGAATTTTTTGGAAGCTGACTACTGAAAAGGTGGGAGATATAGAATATGCCTGGTGCCTGGGGTCAAACCACCAGAAGGACTAATCCTGTAAGTAAATGGTGAGGCTAAGGGACTCCCAGCAGGTGCCAGAGCCATTTTGCTGTGGGGAACTCCCTTATTCCTTACCTGCACTTTAAGGATTGCTCCACCTCTGTTTACTTAATAAAAGGGAGCATGAATGCAGTAATATGTTGATATTTTAGATTGTTTCTTGGGGATGATCTTGGCTGAAATTGTATTTAAAAGATGATATTTTTAATTGTAACAATCTGGTATCTGAATGGGTTTCTAAAGCATTGCACTATCTCACAGATAAAAGTTGGGTTTAAACAAGAGTTTAGTTTGATTTAAGATAGCTGATGCTAGAAAACTTAAATACTTCAGATAAAAAAATAATTAAAGAGTTTTAATTTTGAACTAGGTAGCCTGAGAAAATTTCACTAGATATACCAGTGCATTAACTTGGGCAAAGATAATAAATTATGATATGATATCTGTTCCCTTCAATGTGTAAGATTTTTTTTAAAAACGTGCTAAATTAAAACGTTGGTCTGGCTTAGTGAAATGACATTAATTAGCAACAGTCTTGGAAATTTTTAAAGCTTAATTTGGGCTACAAATGGTAGTCTGTGGTTGTTTTTAAAATTTTTTTCAAGAAATTTAATGTAGCTTACTACTACTTTAGAAACTTCAGAACAAAGAAAGTGGCTTAATGATCCTAGAGAAACTTCTTATGATGGTGGCTTTAATATTATCAAAAAATGATCATATTTTCAGTTTTTTGTGGTGAGGCTAAGGGACTCAAGATTTTCTAGTGTAGAAAAACATAAAGATATAAAATTTTGAGAATTACATCTTAAACTTGCATCATAATTTTCAACATTCAAACCTGGAAATTATGACTTATAGCTAAAATGCCTTAGGCATGAGGTTTCTGCTCAGAACTCCAGCCTTTAGAGTTTTCAAGTCCTCAGCCAGGACTTAAGTTGATATGCAAATAAAAGAAGCCTGCAGCACTCAGCAGGAGACAGATAAAAAGGAGTAAAAGTGTCTTTTTACCTGAACTCAAACTAGATCCAAACAAAAAGTACATTATATGGTATTTACTAATTACTGGCCAGTCATCTTTTTTGGCACTCTTGCTTTTTCTTAGATTCTGTATTTTTTATTTTTTGAGCTCATGATCTTGATCCTGCAGATGGGTTAATGTTTTCTGATCAGTTCTATTTTTGATCAACTGTGGAGTTTTTAAACATTGCAATGGATATTTCACCTGAAAAAGCTACAAGGCCTTCACTATTGTGTTATGTGTTACACTTGTGTTACGTGTTGTATGTTGGTATGTCTGTATGTGTGTATGTCCATATATCATGCAGTGATATGACAATTGACAGATGAGGAGCGCTCATAAAATATTTAAAAATTGATATAAATATCTTGGATTCACGTGATTCAAATGGCTCAATTCAAATTGGGTAAACAGATAAAAATAAAGATGTCTTTACAATTAGGCCTATAAGTTTTCTAGGTGTACAAACAGGCCCTAATAAAATGTTGATGTCTACAAAATAATCTGCTTAAATTCAGAAATTTATAAGTATTGTTTCAAAATGTGAACAGAAAGAGGTTCACAGATGGAAAAGAGAAACTAAAAGTTTCTAGATATAGATTTAATAGAGGGAAAATGTGTTTCTCGATAAGAGAGTCTATATGATTAAGTAATTAAAATGGTTTAAGTAAATAATAAAAAGGTTTGTGTAAGTTGGTTATATGTGTAAGTTTTGAGCAAGTAATCTTAAAAAATTAAACAGCTGGTTAAACAATACTGTTTTTATAAAATTATGCCAGGTTATTTCTTTAAAAAGCTAAACTTGGTTAATACAAAAACATCAATGTAATTGTGGTGTTAATGTGTTCATATCTTCCAGGTATACAAGTGTGTAGGGTAGAAGCTTCAAAAGAGCATTGTATCATGCTGGTGTTCTAAGGTTGTATGGTAATTCTAGGCTTAAAATAAAAACATGTTGGAGATTTCTGTGTATCATTTGTGTTGTATAATTGGACTTGTTATCAAAAAGATATGTACAGTTACATGTTACTTTTTACACTTAGATACAATTTAAAAGTATTTTTAAGTTAAGTAGAGCCTAATCTCTGTGAAGGTTTTATTGTAAAACACAAAGGCAATGCCCATTTATTTCCATGTGAAAACTGTTTTCTTCAGGCTTCAGGAAGGAGTAGCCTGAGGAAAAGACATTCCTGATATTCAGGGCAACATAACAATAGGTAATCAAAAGGCCCAAAGCAGGGTTTCTCCACTGAGACTTTACTGGTCACACTGATATCAGAGTTTTCTGAGATGCTTGCCATTCCCTTCAGCTATCCAGTACATGGCCATGTCACAGAGCTTGGAAGTGGTACATATCTTGTACACAAAACCCTGAGCCTATTTTGGAGAGTGGCCAGAATTCAGGAAGGATACAGGAACGTAAGAAAATAGTAGGTGTTGTCCAATGATAAGGCAAGCCACAGTCCATTTATAAAATGGGCAGGATGAATGCTTGGAATTTTTCTCTTTGACAGAACACACCCATTGAGGCATTCTCTTTTCTAATGTCTACAACCATGGACACAGTGGGATACACAGACATAGAAACACTCGCCTTGTCAAAGGACTAACTAGAAACAGTTCACTCCAAACCAAACAAACCCCCTTTCCTAACTATTCTCAGAACATGAGAAAAAAACACAATCCCACTCAAACACCCACAAAGTCACCTCCTTCCCTCAAGTAGGTCTGAAACTATCCAGAGTGTCCTCTGACTGGAGGGCCATACTATGTTCCCCAGAAATGGCCAGTCCTGTCTCAGATCTGGTCTCCTGGGTCAACTCTGTGAAGTGGTCAGGAGACAGCAGTGAGCCTCTACCTTCTTTCTCCGGAAGGGCCCGTCTTCAGAACTTTCCTGGCATTTGGCCATCCTCACATCACTAGGTACCACAAAAGACTGACTCTGTCCTTGGTAAATCCAAACAAGTGAGACCACTGTGACTGGAGCTTGGACTGGGTCTGGATTCCTGGCTTCCTGGAACCCAAATTCGGAGAGTTCCATCAACAAGGATGTGAGGTGAGGTCACTTCCTTCAGGAACTGAATGTGGTCACTGCCTTTGCAACCACTTTGTCCTAAAATTTGCTTCCTAGGGTCTCATAATATGGAGGATGCCCCTACTTCCTGTGACACTTTCACAAGTTCAAATGGTATAGAAACCATAGGCACCTGGGAACAGCTCTCCACACAGGCCTAGTTTGGTCAATCTTCCCTACATTAAGAAAAGAGAGGATGATTCAGACACATGCTTTCAACCTGACCCAGTTGTTTGCCATGGAAGATGACTTTTGCTCTCTCAGGCCTTTCATAGCTGCCTGCATCTTCTCCAGGGATCATATCTGCATGGAAATTTGAGGTTGTCAACAGGTGGAAGATCCCCTACACCCCTGTATTGTAAGACCAACTCTGTCCCTGCTCTTCTGTAAAGTTGGATTGAGGGAACAGTGTATAGTTAGGATTAATAACATGTTCGATTTGTGTTAGGAATCATTCTGCTGGATGAATAATGGTATTGGGAACCTGCAATATATATAAGAATATACAGGTAAAATATAATTATGAAAACTGAAATCTAGGTAAGATTTGAAGACCAGAAAGGCATTGGGCCCGTGATTGGGATACTTAGCTTTGAAGTATGTTCTGCACAGATGTCTCAGATAAATCAATATACAATGGTATAGGACCTTGTACCTTGGATGATTGATTGTTGAAGAGATCATCCAGTCAAAAAGGGATAGTCTTCCGATTAGGTAAATAGTCGGTAGGTTTAGAAAAAAGAGTGAGTATAGTATTTGGACAAAAAGTTCTTTAGCAATAGGGTTTCGGAATAAGAGTGAATGTAAATGTCAGCACATGTGAAGAATCAGTCACTATGATGAACTGGGGAAAATATGTAGGAAAAGAGATATCAATAGAGACATTAGGAAATTAGACAAAATATAAAGTGAGTGATAGGATTAGACATTTTCAACATGGTTGAGGTTGAATATATAATCTTGGGAAGAAACAAATGTGTACTCACCAATAGGATTGATATTTGAGAGAATTAGGCATCCAAGACATGGATGTTTTTAGTAATCCATGTTCACTTTCCATTTAGGCTTTGGGACAATCCTAAGTGTGACCTTTGCATTTTGTGTCCAGAATATTACTGTGATAAAATGTATATGTAGATCAGTTGATATGAGTATTTCTTCCACCATTTCTGGGAGCAAAATTTTGAAGATATACAAATTATTATTGGGGGTACACAGAGGTGTACCCTGTGTCTATCAACATAGAGATAATGCATGAATAGACCATACTGTGATTAAATAATATAACTGTTTCCACTTTAAATAATGGATTGAATTGATATTTGAAAGTATGCAAGAAATCTTATATCGATATACAATCATTCATTCCCACCAGTTTTACATCTAATGGTAATATTAGGGTTATGGTTTATCATGACGGGTGTGTGAGTTTTGCTTCAAAAATGATAATGGAAATCAAAAATAATGTCTTTGAAAAAAGTCTCATGAAAGGAGCAGTCAAGAAACGTGGAGGAATACATGTGTTCTGAAGCAGGAAGTGATTGAAAGTAAAACAAATGCGTATAAATTTGCTAAATTGTGAATGAAATATACATATTATGATGTGCATAAACTGGAGAAATAGTAATGTACCAGTGTTGAATAAAAATGAACGTCAAAATACAATTATATCCCATGGGAATCTTCTTGCATTTATGTTAAACTGGGTCAGTTACTGTAGAAATATTAGAATTTTTTTGATGTTATAATACAATTTATTTAAGCACTAGCATGCCACAGAATGTCGAGGAAAGAGCAATGGATTTTTAGTTATCGCACTAGTAATCTATCATTAAATGACTATTTTTGGGAGTCTAGAAATTACATAAGGCTATGCAACAATTTTTTTTATTTAGCATTCATAAAAACTTGGAATTTTGGTAATATTTCTACTTTTATTTTAATTTTTTCAGTTGTTGATCGACCTCATTTTATTTATTTATATGTTGTGATGAGAATATAACCCAGTGCCTCACACATGCTAGCCAAGCTTGTTACCACTGAGCCAGACACCGAGACCCTCCACTTTTATCTTATAATCAATCACTCCTCTCCCTCTTCTTTACTCACTTTCTTCCTCATTTTCCCCCTTCTCTCTCTTCCTTTTTCATTTTCCCTCCATAGGAGTTTTTCTCTCATGTCATTACAAACAGTAATATGCTATGAAATTTACATTTAAGAATGTTTTTTATAGTCATTCTTTTTTCTTCAGAAAATTTAATAATTATAATAACCTATAGATATATTACAATACATTTATTATACATATGTATCTATATTCATGCATATGTATTACATATGTTATATATATACATATATATTTAAAAGTACTTTGATTAGCCAGTTAGAAATAATATAGACCAAGTCTTTCTTAATTGTCAAGTCTTCCAGAATTAACATCTTACAGTGAAAATCAAATAAACATATTTAAGTAAACAGGTATCATTCTTATTTATCAATACTTATCATTTAAGTTTTTATATTACATTAAGCTGTAATATGGCATATTAACTCTTATGAATTAGAGAAATTTCATTTGAACAACCTATTATTTAAGGACCATATGCACTGACATTTTAAATGGCTTTCTCGTGATTTTAATTTCTATCAATTGCATATTTATTGCCAAATACTTATATTATTAATTTTCATATTCATGATTGATATAAAGTCAATTGTTTAATTCTTCTTGTAAGTAGTTACTTATTACAGTAGGGACAGTATTAATAATTCTACATCTTTATAAGAAAAATGGTACAAAGATATTTTCATGCAAAATTAAGAATAATTGCATGCTCTAAATGTTTGATTGTTGATACATATAATAAAGAGCTTTTGATGAGTCTCTTCCCCAGTAAAACATAAAATGCAAAGATGTAGTTGGGTATGTATTTCCAAATAAAGATAAGGAAAAATACACATTATCAGCTAGAAACTATCAAATAAAAGATGAAAAGAACAATCCAACACATTGTACGAACTTGTCAGAAGAGGTAGCCTAAGACTAGACCTGGTCCATGAGAAAATATTCACGAAAAAAATGAAATATGAAAAATATAGGAAATGATATGAATTTTTCATGAAGGTAGGTGGATTATCCTTTAATCTCAATATATGTTCATTTTTAAAAGCCAGTTTTCTGGTAAAATAAATTTGTGATATTTACAACTACACAAAACAAACTTTCTGCTTATCAAAATGAATGCATCTCAACTCTTTTTTAGCTGATTTCTTCCCACTCAATTTTAAACCTTTGTTTATTTATTTTTATTGGTTTTTCAAAACATTACAAAGCTCATGATATATCATCTTTCATACATTTGACTCAAATGGGTTATGAACTCCCAATTTTCCCCAAATACGAATTGCAGAATCACATCAGTTACACATTCACATTTTTACATAATGTCATATTAGTGACTGTTGTCCTCTGCTACCTTTATTATCCCCTACTATCCCCCCTCCCCTCCCATCCTATCTTCCCTCTCTTCCTCATCTGCTATTCTTCACTTCTCTCTCTTGTTCCCGCCTTTCCCCTCACAACGTCTTATATGTAATTCTATGTAACAATGAGGGTCTACTACCATTTCCATATGCTTTCCCTTCTCTCTCCCTTTCTCTCTCCCACTCATCTTTGTTTAATATTAATCTTTTCCTCATGCTCTTCCTCACTGTTCTATTCTTAGTTACTCTCTTTTCATCAAAGAAGACATTTGCCATTTTTTTAAGGATTGGCTAGCTTCTCTTAGCATAATCTGCTTTAATGCCATCCATTTCCCTGCAAATTCTATGATTTTGTAATTTTTTAGTGCTGCATCCATCGTGTATAGATGCCACATTTTTTTTATCCATTCATCTATTGAATTGCATCTAGGTTGGTTCCACAGTCTAGCTATTGTGAATTGTGCCACTATGATCATTGATGTGGCAGTATCCCTTTAGTACACTCTTTTAAGATCCTCAGGGAATAGTCCGAGAAGGGCGATAGCTGGTTCAAATGGTGGATCCATTCCTAGCTTTCCCAGGAATTCTCATACTGCTTTCCATGTTGGCCTCACCAATTTGCAGTCCCACCAGCAGTGTACAAGTGTCCCCTTTTCCCCACATCCTCGTAAACACTTGTTGTTTGACTTCATAATGGCTGCCAATCATACTGGAGTGAGATGGTATCTTAGGGTGGGTTTGATTTGCATTTCTCTGACTGCTAGATGTGGTGAGCATTTTTTCATGTACTTGTTGATTGATTGTATGTCCTCCTCGGTGAAGTGTCATTTCAGGTCCTTGCCCCATTTGTTGATTAGGTTATTTGTTATCTTATTGATAGTTTTTTTTGAATTCTTTGTATATTCAGGATATTAGGGCTCTATCTGAAGTGTGAGGGGTAAAAATTTGTTCCCAGGATGTAGGCTCTCCATTTACCTCTCTTATTGTTTCTCTGGCAGAGAAAAAAAACTTTTTAGTTTAAGTAAGTCTCATTTTTTTATTCTTGTTAATAACTCTTGGGCTATGCGCGTCCTATTAAGAAATTTGGAGCCCGACCCCACAGTATGTAGATCGTAGCCAACTTTTTCTTCTATGAAATGCAGTGTCTCTGATTTTATATCTAGATCCATGATCCATTTTGAGTTAAACTTTGTGCATGGCGAGAGAAGGGAATTCATTTTCATTTTGTTGCATATGGATTTCCAATTTTCCCAGCACCATTTGTTGAAGATGCTACCCTTCCTCCATTGCATGCTTTTAGCCCCTTTATCAAATATAAGAAAGTTGTAATTTTGTGGATTGGTTTCTGTGTCCTCTCTTCTGTACCACTGGTCCACCTGCTTTTTTCGGTACCAGTACCATGCTGTTTTTGTTACTATTGCTTTGTAGTACAGTTTGAACTCTGGAATCGCTATACCTCCAGATTCACACTTCCTGCTTAGAGTTGCTTTTGCTATTCTGGGTCTTTTGTTTTTCCATATGAAATTCATGATTGATTTATCTATTTCTACAAGAAATGCCGTTGGGATTTTGATTGGCATTGCATTAAACCTGTAGAGAACTTTGTGTAATATTGCCATTTTTATGTTGTTAGATCTGCCTATTCATGAACAGGGCACATGTTTCCATCTTCTGAGATCTTCTTCTATCTCTCTCTTTAGAGTTCTGTAGTTTTCATTATATAAATCTTTCACCTCTTTTGTTAGGTTGATTCCCAAGTATCTTATTTTATTTGAGGATATTGTGAATAGAGTGGTTTTCCTCATTTCCATTTCAGAAGTTTTGTTGCTGTTATACAGGAATGCCTTTGATTTATGCGTGTTAATTATATATCCTGCCACATTTCTGAATTCATTTATTAACTCTAGCCATTTCTTTGTAGACCTTTTTGTGTCTGTTAAATATATTATCATGTCATCTGCAAATAGTGATACTTTAAATTCTTCTTTTCCTATTTTTATGCCTTTAATTTCTTTCGTCTGTTTAATTGCTCTGGCTAGTATTTCAAAACTAAATTGAATCGAAGTGGTGATAAAGGGCATCCCTGTCTTGTTCCAGATTTTAGAAGGAATGCCTTCAGTTTTTCTCCATTTAGGATGATGCTAGCCTGAGGTTTAGCATATATAGCTTTTACAATTTTGAGGTAAGTTCCTGTTATCCCTAGTATTTATAGTGTTTTGAACATAAAGGGATGCAGAACTTTGTCAAGTGCTTTTTCTGCATCTATTGATATGATCATATGGTTCTTGTCTTTAATTCTATTGATGTGGTGAATGGCATTTATTGATTTTCGTATATTGAACCATCCTTGCATCACGGGGTGAATCCTTCTTGATGATGGTGCACAATTATTTTGATATGCTTTTGTATTTGATTCGTCAGGATTTTATTGAGAATTTTTGCATCCAAGTTCATTAGAGATATTGGTCTGTAGTATTCTTTCTTTGAAGTGTCTTTGTCTGGTTTCGGGATCAGGGTGATGTTGGCCTCATAGAATGAATTTGGAAGAGCTCCTTCTTTTTCTATTTCTTGAAAAAGCTTGAAAAAATATTGGTTTTAATTCTTCTTTGAAGGTTTTGTAGAAATCCGCTGTATACCCATCCGGTCCAGGGCTTTTTTTTGGTTGGTAGTCTTTTGATTGCCTCTTCTATTTCTTCCTTTGTTATTGGCCTGTTTAAATTGTTTGTGTCTTCCTGACTCAATCTGGGCAGATCGTATGACTTAAGAAATTTATCAATATCTTCACAATATTCTATTTTGTTGGAATATAGTGTTTCAAAATACTTTCTAATTATCTTCTGTATTTCTGTAGTGTCTGTTGTGATATTGCCTTTTTCATCCCATATGTTAGTAATTTGAATTCTCTTTCTTCTTCTTTTCCTTAGCATGGCTAAGGGCCTGTCAATCTTATTTATTTTTTCAAAGAACCAACTTTTAGTTTTATCAATTTTTTCAACTTTTTTTTGTTTCAATTTCATTGATTTCTGCTCTAAATTTAATTATTTCTTGTCTTCTACTACATTTGATGTTGTTTTGCTCTTCCTTTTCTAGGTTTTTGAGGTGTAGTTTAAGTTCATTTATTTGTTGTATTTTTCTTTTTTTGAGGAAAGAACTCCAAGAAATGAATTTCCCTCTTAAAACTGCTTTCATTGTGTCCCATAGATTCCGGTATGTTGTGTCTGTATTGTCATTTGTCTCTAAGAATTTTTTTATCTCCTTCTTTATGTCTTCTGTAACCCATTGATCATTCAGTAGCATGTTGTTCATTTTCCATGTGATGTAGGATTTTTCCTTCTTTCTTTTCTCATTGATTTCCAGTTTCATTCCATTATGATCATATATGGTGCACGGTATAATCTCCATGCCTTTATATTTACTAAGAATTGCCCTATGGCATAATATATGGTGTATCTCTGAGTAGTATCCATGTGCTGCTGAGAAGAACATGTATCCACTTGATGATGGTTGATATATTCTATATATTTCGGTTAAGTCTAGGTTATTGATTGTGCTGTTGAGTTCTATAGTTTCTTTATTCAGTTTTTGTCTAGAGGATCTCTCTAATGCCGAGAGTGGTATGTTGAAGTCACCCATAATTATTGTGTTGTAGTCTATTTGACTCTTAAACTTGAGGAGATTTGTTTTATGAACGTTGCACCTCCATTGCTTGGTGCATACAAATTGATAATTGTTTTTTTCTTGTTGGTGGATGATTCCTTTTAACAGAATATAGTGTCATTCTTTATCCCTTTTGATTAACTTAGGTTTGAAGTTGATTTTATTCCATATGAGTATGGCAAATCCTTCTTGCTTCCGAGGGCCGTGTGAGTGTTATGATTTTTCCCAACCTTTTACCTTCAGCCTGTGTATGTCTTTTCCTATCATATGAGTCTTCTGAACGCAGAATATTGTTGGATTTGTTTTTTTGATCCAGGTCACTAGCACATGTCTCTTGATTGGTGAAATTAGGCCATTAACATTTAAGGTTACAATTGAAATAAGATTTGTACTTCCAGTCATGTTTATTTATTTATTATATTTTAGTTTGGATAGTTTTTACTTTTTTGGTTACTTTCCTCCCGCTTTACTGAGATACTTCCCACTGTTAGTTTTGGGCACTATTTTTTAACTCTTCTTCTTGTAGTATTTTGCACAAAATGCTTTGCAGTGCTGGTTTTCTGGCTGAGAATTGTTTTAGCTTTTGTTTATCGTGAAAGACTTTAATTTCATTGTCAAATCTGAAGCTTAACTTTGCTTTATATGGTATTCTTGGTTGGAATTCTTTTTTTTTTCAGCATTTGAATTACATTGTTCCAGGATCTTCTCACTTTCAACGAATGTGATGAAAAATCAGTTGTTAACCTAATTGGTTTACCCCTGAATGTAATCTGCCTCCTTTCTCTTGTAGCTTTTAATATTCTCTCCTTGTTCTGTATGTTGGCTATCTTCATAATTATATGTCTTGGAGTTGGTCTATTTTGGTTTTGAATGTTTGGGGTCCTGTAGGCTTCCAGGAATTGGCAATCCAATCCATCATTCATCTCTGGGAAGTTTTATAGAATTATTTCATTTAATATGTTGTCCATTCCTTTGGTTTGAATCTCTATGCCTTCTTCTATCCTGATGACTCTTAAATTTGTTTTTTGTTTTTTTATGACATCCCATATCTTTTGAATAAATTCCTGGTGGGATTTAAGCATCTTTTCTGTGTTTACTCAATTCTTTTCAAGTTGATAAACTTTGTCTTCATTATCTGATGTTCTGACTTCTACTTGATCTAGTCTATTTGTAATATTCTCGTTTGAGTTTTTAATTTGGTTTATATTTTCCTGCATTTCTAGGATTACTGTTTAATATCTTTTTTAAGATCTCTATCTCCTGGTAATGCTCATTCTTTGCCATTTGAATTTGTTTGTTTAATTCATTTTCAAAATATACTTTTATTGCTTGGACTTGCTGCCTCATGTCTTCTCTAATATTCCTTTCCATCTGAGTTCAGTATGCCTTGAGTTCTTTCCCTATCCCTGTTTCTGATGCTTCAAGGTCCTCCTGTAGAATTAAGTTGTCCTGCATTGTTTGTACTCCTTATTTGCCCTTGTTTTTTCATGATGTTCACGTTACTTTCCAGCTCTATTTGATTGCTGTGTTTCTGCTTTATTCTTTAGATTTGTTTTGGTGTTGTATATCTCTGTTGTCTCTCCTTTGTGTTGGTAAACTATGCCTGCTAAAGTGGATTCCGCTTGGAAGTAATTCCGAAGGCCGAGCTCCAGTGATGTCACCTCTCTGCTTTGGCGGGCCCCAGGCTCCTTGCCGAGGTGTCCGAATTGGGGGGTGGGACTTGACTGTCTCTGGTTTGTTTCAGCTCTGGGTCACTGGCAGGCGGGTGGTCTCCAGCCGCCCAATTGCGCGGTTGGTCGCCAGCGGGCAGGCGGTCTCCAGCAGCCCAGTCACACGGGCAGCAGGTGGGCTGTCGCCGTTGGGTTGGCAATCTCTAGCCACGCAATCTCACGCTCGGTTGCCGGCGGGCGGGCATTCCTCAGCCCCCCAGTCACTCAGGCAGTGGGTGGAATGTCACGTGCAGGCCTGCGGTCTCCAGCCGCCCAGTCACAAGGGCCTGCATTCTAGTCCTTTGGTTTCTCCTGCTTGTCCTGGTTTCTTTTTCTAGACCAGATTTCCCCTGAGTGATGCCTCTCGGCAGTTCAAACTGTACTCTGTGCCTGCCGTTTGTTGGGTGTGGAGGGTGTCTTTTGGGAACCCAGACACTCTATTGTTTTGATTTTTTCCGCTTGCCCCTCCCCCAGCACTGGCTATACACGTTTCGTTATCGCCACTGATGGTAGGGGGAGTCGAAAGTCAGGTGTCTCTAGTTTTTCTTGCGTCTTTATGCAGACTTGCTCTGATTAACCCTCCCCCGGAAAGCCTAGGAGACATTTTATGCGAATTCCCCGCTGTATGAGAGATGAGCTGAGTAACACACATCTGTTTTATTGTTGCAATCTATTGGAGAGGGGCGGTGGTTACTTCAGATCTCAAAGATGGTGGCCGCTGGTTTCCTTGGTGGAGTTTCTTTTGTGGGGGATAGAACTATACCACTTTCTTCCCTGTCTGAATTCCCAAACTCAGCCCGGGGATCAGTGGGAGCTCAGCCGGCAGGATTCCACAGAAACTGCAGCAACATTTCTCCCTGCTTCAGGTCACTTCTCGGTGGTGCCCCGCCATCTGAAACAGCAGGCCTGGCTGCATGATTCAATCAGCCCGGATCTCTGATTGCACAGTTGGCTATTGGGAATCCCGGCACTCTATTGTTTTGATTTTTTTTCCCGCTTGCCCCTCTCTCAGCGCTGGCTAGACAGGTTTTTTTCACCACTGATGGGAGGGGGAGTTGAAAGTCAGGTGCCTCTAGTTTTCCCCTGTCTTTATGCAGGCTCGCTCTGATAATCTCTCCCCCAGAAAGCCTAGGAGAGATTTGATGCAAATTCCCCGAAGTATGGGAAATGAGCTGAGTAACAGCACCTGTTTTATTGTTGCAATCTGTAGGGGAGTGGCTGTCGTTACTTCAGCTCACCAAGATGGTGGCCGTTGGTTTCCTTCGTGGAGATTCTATTGTGGGGGTTAGAACTGTACCACTTTCTTCCCCATCTGAATCCCTGAACTCAGCCCAGGGCTCAGTGGGGACTCTACTGGCAGAATTCCACAGAATCTGCATCAACGTTTCTCCGTGATTATTGATCGCATCTCGGTGGTGCCCTGCTGTCTGTAGCCACTGGACGGGTCGCGCGGATCAGTCAGACAGGATCTCTGGTCACAGAGTTGGCTCATGTTTGGGACTCATTTACCGGACCTCAGTGCTAGAAATCCTTCTTCTAGGTTTAAGTGCACCCCCATTTTGCTGTAAGTTCCTAACAAGATAGTTTTTTGTCGTTCTTAGTCGTTAGTCACCTGCGCAGTGGCGCGGTACAATGGGTATGATGCTCTCTATTCACGGCCCTCTTGCAATGTCAAAATATTATGATTTGTATGCACCATTCACTGAAGTTAGTTTTCAGTATTAGGAAACAAATATGTATTTCAGGTGGATGAATATTTCTGAGAATAATCTTGTGAAAAGTTCATTATAAATCCTCATACATGAATATAAATGATTTTAGGAAGTGTATAATAAGACACATATATTTCATATTTTGAAAAATCTGGAGAGTATATATATATATATATATATATATATATATACACACACACACACACACACACACACACACAAACACACACACACAGAGACATTAAAAAGTAGCAATATATATGCCAATCGAAATTCATCATTAAATATATAACATCCATTTATCCAAAAATATACATTTTACTGAAAATGGATTTATGCATAATGTTGGTGAACTAGGAAGCTCACCCATAGGTTAAATTTTCGGTTCCAACAGAGGTTAGGAGGAGTGATCTCTTCTCACAATTTTTATCTGCCATGTCAGCCACCTCAGAAGAATGTACATGTGATACCAGGTAGGATTCTATTTGTGCATATAAAAATACATGTGCTTAATAGGCTACAGAAAAGGGAAAGAGGAATTCACATATTTGTTAATTTTAAAAACATGGAGAACTATGTCAATAAACATTAAATATATATTTTTAACTCCTACACAATATAATCCAAAAGGGATGTCCAACTACATATCATGCCTTCTCTGAATTGCTGGTATTTGTATTCTGTTTGGGTTACTATTCTCCATCATATAAGGATTAGTAGTCAGAGTCTAGTAGGGTATGGGTTAGTGTCAGAGATTCAGTATTTCGAATGGAAAATAGGAAAGTAAACCCAATGTGTTTGCAAATATGTGCTACACAAAAATCTTCCCACTCACATTAAGAACAATCCCTTGATATTACCCTCGCTGGAAGAAATACACAATTAGAGGATAAGAGTTACAAAATCTGTGAATACATACCCGGAATGGAATATGCTCAGGAGTTCACAACCTTGGAGGTGATAGATGACTTTCCAAAAATAAAAGACAAGGTAAACACTCCACAAACATGGAGCTCTGCAGGCCTAAAGACTTCTTGAGATACTGCCTCTGAGTTGGGACACTTGAAATGTATGTTGTTGTCGGTAGCTTTAGCATCCTATGTAGTGAGAGCATCAAAACTGGGTCAACATCTATGTGACCTGGAGGACATGGTATCTTATTTTCCAATGAAAATGAGGCAGCAGTGCTGAATTCTCACTTTGTAGGTAAACTGTGGAAACTGGGGGATAAGTGTCTCTTCGTGTGGACTGTGAAGCCATTTGGTCATACTCTACTTTTCGTGGTGATTCTTGCTGCTGCACTGGGAGTTTGGTATTTGCTTCATGAAATACAAGGAGTTAAACTGGGACACAGTGCTGGAGGGAGTTCTGTCACGTGTGGTGGGACAGAGTCTGCAGGAGAATGCACCAACCAGGCTTATGTCCAACATAGCTTGCCCCCTTGACCATATCAACCTGATTCTGAACATTGCCCAGAAACCTATCCATATAACAAGATGCCTTTTCATATAAGGGTCTGCTGGCTGCATCATGTCAGTCACAAGCCATTTGAAAGCCAACGGCCGATCCACATGAAACCACCAGAGATGTTTTATCTCACACCTACCCACCTTTGCTTTAGGCCCACTACTCAGCAGGTTCCAACTTACTGGCATCTCTGTTCTACACAATTTTTTTGTGAAACCCAGTCAATCAAGGCACTTTCTGGTACACTCATGATCAGCAACAGGATCTCCAATGGTTTTCCAGTGCCACCTCGTCATGGGAATTTCAAAAATTTCATGGTATTTATGGAGCCCATTTTTCAAGGATGAAGTTGTAGGCACTGAGGGTTTCATTTAATTCAGTAACCATTAAATGGTGAGGAAGCCCATTTCAATGAACGCTCTGGATAACTCTCACAGGCAAGGCTTCCCAAAGTGTTGCCAAATGGTCACATGAAGCCAGGCCCATTGAGGTCTACAATGTAAAATCCTTGCCTGTTTTGCCTCTCAACTATGGCTGCTAATTCTTTCAGAAAAAAATTATGTGATAACCTGGCTGAGATTCCCTGTGCTCTGTGGAAAGCCTTCCTGGGCACAGATCTCAGATTCCAAGGGTGACTCTCATGCATGGCCTTCTAAAATCCCAACAAAACTCATGGCAATACTTCTCTGAGATCAGTTCCAGAACTCAGTCTCTAAGGGGAATCACACCAGAGTTCAAGACCAGGTGGAGCCAGTCATATTTTTCAACAACCACACTAATAACCACAATTAAAACCAGAACACTTCCACATGGCCATCATCTTCTTCCATATAGACACTCATTTTAACCTCTGGATGGAGGTTTCCATGAGGGTCACAGCCCAAGACAGTGTCCAAAATAAGCTCCCTTGCCCCTCATTTGCTTAAAGTTGGGGTGGCCTGAACACCTTTCTGTGAACCATGACTGATCAAATAGGCCTGCCGTTAATACTGCTCTGCTTCTCCAATTTGAGGACTACTGACTGTGGGGTTTAGAATCTTCATGTGAATTGGAATCATTGGAATCACCTATGGGCTAGCCTCTGAAGGGCTTTGAAGAACTCATTTGACCCAAAGGCACCCTATTCTCACTTGATAGAGGTCAGGAACCTTACAGAGGTAGGGAGAGACTTCATCCACAAGGACTGCTCTTTTGGCCATTTTGGTTTTGGATGAACACGTGGGATGTATAAGGTGCTGAGTATCTAACCACAGCCTCACACAGGGCCAAGAGGCTGTTTCAGAAACATCCATTTCCAAAGAGCCACAGGTGATGCCCATTCATTTCCATTTGAAAACTGTTTTCTTCAGGCTTCACAAATGAGTGTCCTGAGGTAAAAACCTTCCTGAAATTCAGGGCAGCAGAACAATAGGTAAGCAAAAGCCCGAAAGAAGGGTTTCTCCACTGAGACTTTCCTGGTCCCACTGATATCTGAGTTTTCTTAGATGCTCGCCATTCCCTTCAGCTATCCAGTACATCACCATATCACAGAGCTTGGAGGTGGTACATATCTTGGACACAAAACCATGAGGCTATTCTGGAGAGTTTCCAGAATTCAGGAAGAAAACAGAAACTTAGTAAGAGAGCAGATGTTGCCCTTCAATAAGACAAGCTGCAGTCCATTTGTAAATTGGGCAGGATGAATGTTTGGAAGCTTTCTCCTAGACAGGACACATCCATTGATGCATTCTCTTTTCTAATGTCTACAACCACGGACAGAGTGGGATGCACAGACATAGAAGCACTCGCCTTGTCAAACGACTTACTGGAAACAATCCACACCAATCCAAACAAAGAGCCTTTCCTTCCTATTCTCAGAACATGAGACAAAACCACAAACCCACACACACACACACTCAAAGGCACCTCCTTTGCTCAAGTAAGTCTGTGACTATCCAGAGTGTCCTCGGAATGGTGGGCCATTGTATGTTCCCCCAAAATGGCCTGTCCTGTATCAGATCTAGTCTCCTTGGCCAACACTTTGAAGTTGTTAGGAGCCATGGGTGAGCCACTACCTGATTTCCCAGGAAAAGGTCCTCTTCAGAGCTTTCCTGTCATTTGGCCATCGTCACATCAGTAGGTACTAAGAAAGACTGACTCTGTTCTTGATAAATCAAAACAAGTGAGACCACTGGGACTGGGACTGTGACTGGCTCTTGGTGCCTGTCTTCCAGGATCAAACGTCCAGAGAGTTCCATCACCAAGGCAGTGAGGTGAGGTCATTTCCTTCAGGGACTGAATGAGGTCACTAACTTTGCAACCACTTTGTCCTAAAAGTTACCTCTAAAAGTCCCATGAGATGGAGGCTGTCCCTACTTCCTGTCACACTTTCACAGTTAGAATGGTATACCAACCATTGGTACCTGGGAACAGCTCTCCACACAGGCCTGGTTTGGTCCATCTTCTCTACATTAAGAAGGTAGAGGCTGATTGAGACACATCCCTACATCCTGACCAGATAGTTTGCCATGGAAGATGTCTTTTGCTCTCTCAGGTCCTTCATAGCTTCCTTCATCATCTCAGGGGATCATTTCTGCATATACCTTTGATGTTCTAAGCAGGTGGAAGATCCCCTACATTCCTGTATTGTAAGACCAACTCTGTCCCTCCTCTTCTGTAAAGTTAGATTGAGGGAAAAGTGTATGTTTAGGGTTAATAACATGTTTGATTTGCGTTAGGAATCTTTCTGCCGGATGAATAATGGTATTGGGAGCCTGTGATATTTACAAAAATATATAGGTAAAATATAAGTATAAAAACAGAAATCTAGGTAAGATTGGAAGCCAGAAGGGAACTGGGCCCTTGAGTGGGATACTTAGGTTTGAATTATGTTCTGCACATGTGTCTCAGATAAATTGATATACAATGGCATAGGACCTTATACCTTGGATAATTGATTGTCGAAGAGAACATCGAGTCAAAAAACTATAGTCAGTAGCATTAGGAAGATAGTCAGTAGGTTTAGAAAGAAGAGTGAGTATAGGATTTGGACCAAAAGTTCTTTAGCAATAGGGTTTCGGGTAGAGAGTGAATGTAAATGTCAGCATATGTGAAGTATCAGTCACAATGATGAACTGGGGGAAATATGTATGAAAGCAGGTATCAATAAAGATATTACGAAATCAGGCAAAGTATGAAGTGAGTGAAAGGGTTAGACATTTTCAACATGTTTGAGGTTGAATATATAATCTTAGGAAGAAACAAATATGTAGTCACCAATTGGATTTACATTTGAGAGCATTAGGCAACCTGGACATGGTTCTTTTTAGTAATCCACGCTCCCTTGGCATTTAGGCTTTGATACAATCATGAGTGTGACCTTCGCTTTTTGTGTCCAGAATATTCCTGTGATGAAATCTATATATAGATAAGGTGACATGAGTATTTCTTCCACCATTTCTGGGAGCGATATTTTGAAGACGTATAAATTAGTATTGAAGGGACAAAGAGGAGTACACTGTATCTATGAATATAGAGATAATGCATTAATAGACAATACTGTGAATAAAAAACATAACTGGTTCCAACTTTAAATAATGGATTGAATTGAATCGTGAACATATAGAGGAAATCTTATATTGATATACAATTTTTCATTCCAACCAGTTATGCATCTAATGTTAATATTAATGTTATGGTTCATCATGAAGAGTGTGTGAGTTTAGCTTCGAAATTGATTATGGAAATTGAAAATAATGTATTTGGAAAGAAGTCTCATGAAAAGACGAGTCAAGTAACATGGAGGAATACATGTGTTCTGAAGCAAGAAGTGTTTGAAAGTGAAACAAATTCCTATATATTTGTGAACTTGTGGATGAAATACATATCCTATGATGTGCAAAAACTGAAGAAATAGTAATGTACCAGTGTTGGATTAAAATGAAGGTCAATATAGACATCATGTCCCATTGGAATCTACTGGCATTGATGTTAAACTGGGTCAGTTACTGTAGAAATATTAGGATTTGTAAACACCATTGATTGAAGTTAGTTTTCAGTACTGGGAAACAAATATGTATTTCAGGTGGATGAATATTTCTGAGAATTATCTTCTGAAAAGTTGATTATAAATCCATATACATGAACATGAATGAATTTACAGAGTGTGTATAAGACACATATATTTCATATTTTGAGAAATCTGGAGATATATATATATATATATATATATATATATATATATATATATATATATATTTTAAATAAACACAAATATACATTAAAAAGTATCAATAAATACATGCTAATCATAATTCGTCATGTAATATACATCATCCACAGATGCAAAAATATTTATTATACTGAACATGGATTTATGTATAATATTGTTCTACTGGGAAGCTCACACATAGTTTGAATTTTCAGTTCCCACAGGGTTTAAGAGGACTGATCTCTTCTCACAATTTGTATCTGCCAATTCAGCCAACTCATGAAAATGTACGTGTGATACCAGGTAGGATTCTCTATGTGCATATAAAAATACATGTGCTGAGTAGGCTACAGAGAAAGGGAGACATATTAACATATTTGTGAACTTTAAAAACACATGGAGGACTATTTCAATTAAAAATTGAGTAGATTTATAACACCTACCCTTAATCATGCAAAAGGGAAGTCCAACTGTACACCATGTCTCCACTGAACTGCTTGTATTTTCATTCTGTTTGGGTATTATTCTCCATCATATTAGGATTAGTAGTCAGAGTATAGTAGGGTATGAGTTACTGTCAGGGATTCAGTATTTCAAATGGAAAATTGGAAAATGGATCAATGTGTATGCAAATTAGTGTTACACAAAAATTTTCCCACTCTCATTTAGAACAATAACTTTACATTATTTTCACCCCAAGTAAGACACAATTAGAGGAAAAGAGTTAGAAAATCTTTGAATTCATACCTGAAATGAAAACTGCTCCGGATTTCACAACCTTGGAGATGGTAGAGGAGTTTCCAAAAGTAAGGGACTATGTAAATACTCCACAAACATGAAGATTTGCCAGCCTAAAGACTCTGCAGAAACTGCCTCTAAGATGGACAGTTGAAATATATGTTGTTTTCAGGAGCTTTAGCTTTTTTTCTAGTAAGACCATCAAAGCTGTTTATGCATCTCTGTGACCTTGAGCACATGGTTTATAATTTTCCAATGAACATGAAGCAGCAGTGCTGAATTCTCTCTTTGTAGGTAAACTATGGCCACTGGGGTCTATGTGTCTCCCCATGTGGACTGTGAAGCCATTTCATCATCCTCCACTTTTTATAATGTCTCCTGCTGCACTCAGAGTTTTGTATTTGTTTCATGAAATACAAGGAGTTAAACTTGACCACAGTGCTGGAGGGAGTTCTGTCACATGTGGTGGGTCAGGGTCTGCAGGAGAATGCACCAACAGGGCTTGTATACCACATAGGTTGCCTCCGTGACCATAGCACCCTGATTCTGAACATTGCCCTTAAACCTCTCCATATAACAGGATGCGTTTACATACAATGTTCTGCTGGCTGCACCATGTCAGTCACAAGCCATTTGGAAGACAATGGCAGATCCACATGACCCCACCACAGATGTTTTATCACACACTTAATCACCTCTGCTCTAGGCCCACTATTCTGCAGGCTCCAAATTACTGGCATCTCCGTTCTACACCATATTCATGAAAACCAGTTAATCAAGGCACTGTCTGGTACACTCATGATCAGCAACAGGACATCCAAAGGTTCTTCAGTGCCACCTGGTCATTGGAATTTTAAAAATTTCATGGTATTTATCTAGCCAATTTTCAAGGATAAAGTTGGAGGCACTGTTTATTTCAATTCATTCAGGAATTATTCAATGTTGAGGAAGATCATTTCAATGAAAGCTCTGGAGAACTCTCACAGGCAAGACTTCCCAGAGCATGGCCAAAATGTCACATGAAGCCACGCCCATTGAGGTCTACAATTGAGGTCCATGTGTGTTTTGACTATCAAATATGGCTGCCAAGTCTTTCAGAATTAAATCATGTGATATCCTGTCTGAGATTCCCAGTGCTCTGTGGAAAGCCACCGTGGGCATAGATCTCAGTTTCCAAGGGCGACTCTCATGCGTGGCCTCTTAAAATCCCCACACAATTTATGGCAATTCTTCCTTGATGTGTGTTCCAGAACTCAGTCTCTAAGGGGAATGACACCAGAGTTCAAGCCCAGGTGGATCCAGTCATCTCTTCCAACTGCCACAAGAATGACCACAATTAAAACCAAAATACACCCACATGGCCCTCATCTTCTTAAATATAGACATTCATCATAACCTCTGGCTGGAGGTTACCATGCGGAATGCATCCCAAGAGAGTGTCCAAAATAATGTTGCTTGCCCCTCATTTGCCTAAAGTCAGGGTGACATGGACACCCTTCCTGTGAACCAGGAGTGATCAAATAGGGCTGCCATTAATACTGCTCTCCTTCTCCAATTTCAGGCCTACTGACTCTCAGGTATAGATTCTTTATGTGATTTGGAGTCTTGAGAAAACACAAGCACCTCTGCAGGGCTTTAAAGAACTCACTTGACCTAAAGGATTCCTATTCACACTTGATGGAGGTAAAGAACCTAACAGAGGAATGCAAGAGACTCATCCACAATGACTAATTTTTTTGCCATTTTGGTTTTGATTGCACACATGGAATCTATCTTTAGATCTATCATGTGCTGAGAATCTAAGCCACAACCTCACAGAGGCCCAAGAGGCTGATTCGGACACATCCCTTTCCAAAGCAATTAAGCAAAGAGCAACATGTTATGCCCATTTATTTCCATTTGAAAACAGTTTTCTTCAGGCTTCACAAAGGGGTGGCCTGAGGCAAAGACCTTCTTGACATTCAGGGCAACATAACCATAAGTATGCAAATAAACCAAAGCAGGGTCTCTCCACTGAGAGTTTACTGGTCACACAGTTATTTGAGTTTTCTAAGATGTTCCCATTCCCTACAGCTATCAAGTACATGGCCATGTCACAGAGCTTGGAGGTGGTACATATCTTGGACTCAAAACCATGGGCCTATTCTTGAGATTTGCTGGAAATCACTAAGAAAACAGGAACTTAGAAAGTTAGTAGGTGTTTCCCATGCATAAGGCGAGCCACAGTCCATTCCTAAATCGGGCAGGAAGAATGCTGGGAAGCATTCTACTAGACAGGACACATCCTTGATGCATTGTCTTTTCTAATGTCTACAACCACGGACAGAGTGGGAAACACAGACATAGAAGCACTCGCCTTGTCAAACGACTTACTAGAAACAGTCCACTCCAATCCAAACAAACCGCCTTTCCTACCTATTCTCAAAACATTAGACAAAACCACAAACTCACACCCACACCCACAAAGGCACCTCCTTAACTCAAGTAGGTCTGTGAATATCCAGAGTGTCCTCTGACTGGTGGACCATAGTATATTCCCCTGAAATGGCCTGACCTGTGTCAGATCTGTTCTCCTTGGCTAACTCTGTGAAGGTGTCAGGAGCCAGAGGTGAGCCACTACCTGCTTTCTCAGAAACGGCTCCTCTTCAGAGCTTTCCTGGCATTTGGCCATCCTCACATCAGTAGTTACCAAGAAAGACTGACTCTGTCTTTGGTAAATCCAAACAAGTGTGACCACTGGGACTGGGACTGAGACTGGCTATGGGTGACTGGCTTCATGAATCCCAAGTTCAGAGATTTTAATCACCAAGGAAGTTAGGTGAGGTCACTTCCTTCAGGAACTGAATGAGGTTACTGCCTTGGCAATCACTTTGTCCTACCAGTGGCTTCCAAGTGTCACATGAGAAGGAGGCTGCCCCTACTTCCTGTTACACTTTCACAAGTTAGAATGGTATATCAATAATAGGCGCCCTGGAACAGCTACCCACACAGGCTGGGTTTGGTCCATTTTCTCTACATTAAGAAGAGAGAGGCTGATTCAGACAGAACCCTTCATCCTGACCAGGTTGTTTGCCATTGAAGATGACTTTTGCTCTCTCAGGTCCTTTATAGCTGCCTTCATGTTCTTCAGGGATCATTTATGCATGTACCTTTGAGGTTTTCATCAGGTGAAATATCTCATACATTCCTGTGTTTTAAGACCAACTCTATCCCTGCTCTTCCGTAAAGTTAGATTGATGGAACAGTGAATGGTTAAGGTTAACAACATGTTTGATTTGGGTTAGAAATCATTCTGCTGGATGAATGATGGTATTTGGAACCTAAAATATTTAAAAGAATATAGAGGTGAAATATAATTATAAAAACAGAAATCTAGGTAAGATTCGAAGCCAGAATGGCATTGGGACCTTGACTGGGATAATTAGCATTGAATTACTTTCTGCACAGATGTCTAAAATAAATCTATAATCAATGGCATAGGATCTTCTACCTTGGATGATTGAATGTACAAGAGAACATCCAGTCAAACAGGGATAGTCGGTAGGATTAGGAAGATAGTCGGTAGGTATAGGAAGAAGAGTGAGTATAGTATTTGGAACAAAAGTTCTTTAGCAATAGGGTTTTGGTTAGAGAGTGAATATGTTTGTCAGCACATGTGAAGAGTCAATCACAATGATGAACTTGGGAAATATGTAGGAAAGCAGATATCAATAGAGACATTACAAAATCAGGCAAACTATAAAGTGATAGGATTAGACATTTTCAAAGGGTTCAGGTTGAATATATAATCTTAGGAAGAAACACATATGTAGTCAGGAATAAGATTGACATTTGAGAGAATTAGGCAATGTGGACATGGATGTTTTTAGTAATCCATGCTCACTTTCCATTTAGGCTTTGGTACAATAATAAGTGTGACCTTTGCATTTGGTGTCCAGAATATTACTGTAATAAAATGTATATGTAGATCAGGTGAAATGAGTATTTCTTCCACCATTTCCGGGAGCAATATTGTGAAGACGAATAAATTAGTATTGGGGATACAAAGAGGTGTACGCTGTGTCTATGAATATAGAGATAATGCATAAATAGATCATACTGGGAAAAAATATAACTGGTTCCACTTAAATAATGGATTGAATTGATATCTGAAAATATATAGGAAATCTTATATTGATATACAATCATTCATTCCAAAGAGTTATACATCTAATGGTAATCTTAGAGTTATGGTTTATAATGAAGGGTGTGTGAGTTTTGTTTCAAAAGTGATTACGGAAATAGAAAATAATGTGTTTGGAAAGAAGTCTCATGAGAAGACCAGTCAAGAAACATGGAGGAATACATGTGTTCTGAAGCAGAAAGTGATTGAAAGTGAACCAAATGCCTATAAACTTCCTAACTTGTGGAATAAATATATATCCTATTATGTGCATAAACTGAAGAAATAGTAATGTAACAGTGTTGAATAAAAATGAACTTCAAAATACACATCATATTCCATAGGAATCTACTTGCATTGATGTAAAACTAGGTCAGTTACTGTAGAAGTGAAAATTGGAAAATAAATCCAATCTGGAATGGGAAATTCTCAGGAGTTCACAACCTTGGATGTGGTGGAGGAGTTTCACAAAGTAAGGGACATTGTAAACACAACCCAAACATGGAGCTCTGCTGGCCTAAAGACTTCTTGAGAAACTGGCTTTGAGGTTGGGCACTTAAATTTATATTGTTGTCCGGAGCTATAGCTTCTTTGTAGTGAGACCATCAAAGCTGGGTGTGCATCTATGTGACCTGGAGGACATGGTATCTTATTTAATAATGAACATATGGCAGCAGTACTGAATTCCCTGTTTGTAGGTAATCTGTGGCCACTGGGGGCAAAGTGTCTCCCCATGTGGACTGTGAAGCCATTTGTTCATCCTCCATTTTCGTGGTGTTTCTTGCTGCTGCACTGGGAGTTTGGTATTTGCTTAACAAAATACAAGGAGTTCAACGGGGACAAGTGCTGGTGGCTACCCCTACTTCATGTGACACTTTTACAAGTTAGAATGGTATATCAACCATAGGCACCCAGGAACAGATCTCCACACAGGCCTTGTTTGGTCCTTCATATCTGCCTACATCTTCTCCAGGGGTCATATCTGCATGGACCTTTGAGGTTCTCAGCAGGTGGAAGATCCCCTATATTCCTGTATTGTAAGACCAACTCTGTCCCACTCTTCTGTAAAGTTAGATTGAGGGAACAGTGTATGGTTAGCATTAATAACTTGTTCAATTTGGGTTAGGAATTATTCTGAGGGATGAATAATGATATTGGGAATCTGCTATATTTATAAGAACATAGAGGTGAAATATATGTATGAAAACAGAAATCTAGGTAAGATTTGAAGCCAAGAAGGGAATTGGGCCCTTGATTGGGATACTTAGCATTGAATTACCTTCAGCAGAGTTTTCTTGGATAAATCAATATACAATGGCATCAGACTTTGTACCTTGGATGATTGAATTTAGAAGGGAACATCAACTCCAAAAGGGATAGTCGGTAAGATTAGGAAGATAATCGGTAGTTTTCGGAAGAAGTGTGAGTATAGAATTTGGAAAAAAAAATCTTTTGCAACAGGGTTTCGATTAGAGAGTGAATGCCAATGTCAGCACATGTGAAGAGTCAGTCACAAAGATGAACTAGGGAAAAAATGTAGGAAAGCAAATATCAAGGAAGACAATAGGAAATTAGGCAAAGTACAAAGTGAGTGTTAGGGTTAGACATTTTCAACAGGATTGAGTTTGAATATATAATCTTAGGAAGAAACAAATATGTAGTCACCAAAGAATGACATTTGAGAGCATTAGGCAACCTGGACATGGATGTTTTTAGTAATCCGTGTTCACTTTCCATTTAGGCTTTGTAAAATCATAAGTGTGACCTTTGCAGTTTTGTCCAGAATATTACTGTGATAAAATGTATATGTGGATCAGGTGACATGAGTATTTCTTCAACCATTTCCGGGAGTAATATTGAGAAGACGTATAAATTAGTATTGGGGGTACAAAGAGGTGTACGCTGTGTCTGTGAATATAGAGATAATGAATGAGTAGACCATACTGTGAATAAATAATATAACTGGTTCCACTTTAAATAATTCATTTAATTGATATCTGAAAATATACAGGAAATCTAATATTGATATACAATCATTCATTCCAACCAGTTATACATCTAATGGTAATATTAGGTTATGGTTTATCATGAAGGGTGTGTGAGATTTTCTTCAAAAGGATTATGGAAATCGAAAATAATGTGTTTGGAAAGAAGTCTCAAAAAATTCCAGTCAAGAAACCTGGATGAATACATGTGTTCTAAAGCAGGAAGGGATTTAAAGTGAACCAAATGCCTCTAAATTTGTGAACTTGTGGATGAAATATATATGCTATGATGGGCTAAACGTGAAGAAATAGTAATGTAGCAGTGTTGAATAGAAATGAAGTTGAAAATAGACATCTTGTCCCATAGTAATCTACTTGCATTGATGTTAAACTGGGTCAGTTAATGTAGAAATGTTAGGATTTGTATGAACCATTAACTGAAGTCAGATTTCAGTAATGGGAAACAAATATGTATTCCAGGTGGAGGAATATTTCTGAGAATAATCTTCTGAAAAGTTGATTAGAAATCCACATACATGAACATGAATGAATTTAGGGAGTGTATATAATACACATATATTTCATATTTTAAAAAACTTGGAGAGTCACACACACACACACACACACACACACGCACAGACATTAAAAAGTAGCAATATATATGCCAATCGCATTTCATCATGAAATATATATAATCCACATATCGAAAAATATTCATTTTGCTTAACATGGATTCATGTATAATGTTGTTCTACTAGAAAGCTGACATAGGTTGAATTTTCAGTTCCAACAGCGTTTTGGAGGAATGATCTCTTCTCACAATTTTTATCTTCCAAGTCAGTATCCTCAAAAGAAATTATGTGTGATACCAGGTAGGATTCTATATGTGCGTATAAAAATACATGTGCTGAATAGGCTATAGAGAAAAGGAGACAAGAAGTCACATATTTGTTACCTTTAAAAATACATGTAGAACTATTTCAATTAAAAATTGACTATTTTTATAATACCTACCCTTTATCATGCAAAAGGCAAGACCTAGTATACACCATGCCTCCTCTGAACTGCTTGTATTTCTATACTCTTTGGGTTATTTTTCTTCACCATATTAGGATTAATTATCAAAGTCTAGTAGGGTATGGGTTAGTGTCAGGGATTCAGTATTTTGAATGGAAAATAGGAAAATGAATCCAATGTGTACGCAAACATATGCTACGCAAAAATCTTCCAACTCTCATCAAGAACAATGCCTTGTCATTACCTTCAACCCTAGTAAAACACAATTAGAGGAGAAGAGTTAGAAAATCTGTGAATTCATATGTGGAATAAAATATGCTCAGTAGTTCAAAAAATTGGAGGTGTTAAAGGAGTTTCCAAAAGTAAGGGAAAGTTTAAACAGTCCACACACATGGAGCTCTGCTGGCCTAAAGACTTCTTGAGAAAGTCTCTCTGAGGTTGGGCACTTGAAATATATTTTGTTGTAAGGAGCTTTAGCTTCCTTTGTAGTGAGACCTTCAAAGATGGGTCTGCATCTATGTGACCTGGAGGACATGGTTTCTTATTTTCCAATGAACATGAGACCACAGTGCTGAATTCTCTCTTCCTAAGTAAACTGTGGACACTGGAACCTAAGTGTCTCCCCGTTTGAACTGTCAAGCCATTTGGTCATCCTCCACTTTTCGTGGGTTTCTTGCTGCTGCACTGGGAGTTTGGTATTTGCATCACGAAATACAAAAAGTTCAACTGGGACACAGTGCTGGAGAGAGTTCTGTCACGTGTTTATGGTCAGGGTCTGCAGGAGAATACACCATCCATTCTTCTATCTCTCATAGTTTGCCCCCGTGTCCATAGCAACCTGTTTCTGAACATTTACCTGAAACCAAACCATATAACAATTTGCCTTTATATATAAGGGTCTTCTGGCTGCACCTTGTGAGTCAAAAGCCATTCTATATAAATGCCACATTTTTAATCCATTCATCTATTGAAGGGAATCTAGGTTGGTTCCACAGTCTTGCCATTGTGAATTGTGCTGCTATGAACATCGATTTATCAGTATCTCTGTAGCATGCCCTTTTTAGGTGTTTAGGGAATAGACCGAGAAGGGGAATAGGTCAAATGGTGGTTCCATTCCCAGCTTTCCAAGAAATCTCCATACTGCTTTCCAAATTGGCTGCACTAATTTGCAGTCCCACCAGCAATGTACAGGTGTGCCCTTTTCCCCACATCCTCGACAGCACATGTTGTCATTTGACTTCATAATGGCTGCCAATCTTAGTGCAGTGAGATGGTATCTTAGGGTGGGTTTGTTTTGCTTTTCTCTGACTGCTGGAGATGGTGAGCATTTGTTCATGTACTTATTGATTGATTGTATGTCCTCCTCTGAGAAGTGTCTGTTCAGGTCATTGGCCCATTTGTTGATTGGGTTATTCATTTTCTTATTGTTTAATTTTTTTGAGTTCTTTGTATACTCTTGATATTAGGGCTCTATCTGAAGTGTGAGGAGTAAAGATTTGTTCCAAGGATGTAGGCTCCCTATTTACCTCTCTTATTGTTTCTTTTGCTGAGAAAAATCTATTTAGTTTGCATAAGTCCCATTTGTTGATTCTAGTGATTAACTCTTGTGCTATGGGTGTCCTATTGAGAAATTTGGAGCCCGACCCCACAGTATGTAGATTGTGGCAAAAGTTTTCTTCTACCAGATGCAGTGTCTCTGATTTGATCAACCTCCTAGATCTATTTTGAGTTAACTCTTGTGCATGGCGAGAGGAGGGGATTCAGTTTCATTTTGTTACATATGGAATTCCAGTTTTCCCAGCACCATTTGTTGAAGATGCTATCCTTCCTCCACTGCATGCTTTTAGCCCCTTTATCAAATATAAGATAGTTGTAGTTTTGTGGATTGGTTTCTGTGTCCTCTATTCTGTACCACTGGTCCACCCACCTGTTTTGGCACCAGTACCATGCTATTTTTGTTACTATTGATCTGTAGTATAGTTTGAGGTCTGGTATCGGTATACTGCCTGATTCACACTTCCTGCTTAGAGCTGTTTTTGCTATTCTGGGTCTTTTATTTTTCCATATGAATTTCATAATTGTTTTATCTATTTCTACAAGAAATGACCTTGGGATTTTAATTGGCATTGCATTAAACCTATAGAGAACTTTTGGTAATATTGTCATTTTGATGATGTTAGTTATGCTTATCCATGAACAGGGTATATTTTTCCATCTTCTAAGATTTTCTTCTATTTCTCTCTTTAGGGTTCTGTAGTTTTCATTGTATAAGTCTTTCACCTCTTTTGTTAGGTTGACTCCCAAGTATTTTATTTATTTTTTTCAGGATATTGTGAATGGAGTGATTGTCCTCATTTCCATTTCAGAGGATTTGTCGCTGATATACAAAAATGCCTTTGATTTATGCGTGGTGATTTAATATCCTGCCACTTTGCTGAATTCATTTATTACCTCTAATAGTTTCTTTGTAGACCCTTTTGGGTCTGCTAGGTATAGAATCATGTCTTTTTCAAATAGCGATAATTTGAGTTCTTCTCTTCCTATTTTTATGCCTTTAATTTCTTTAGCCTTTCTAATTGCTCTGGCCAGTGTTTCGAGAACTATGTTGAACAGAAGGGGTGAGAGAGGGCATCATTGTTTTCCTCCAGATTTTAGGGGGAATGCCTTCAATTGTTCTCCATTCAGAATGATGCTAGCCTGAGGCTTAGCATAGATTGCTTTTACAATATTGAGGTATGATCCTGTTATCCCTAGTTTTTCTAGAGTTTTGAACGTAAAGTGATGCTGTACCTTGTCGAATGCTTTTTCCGCATCTCTCGAGATGATCATATGGTTCTTATTTTTAAGTCTATTGATGTGATGAATAACATTTATTTCTGTATATTGTACCAGCCTTGCATCCCAGGAATGAATCCTACTTGATCATGGTGCACATTGTTTTTTATATATATGATTTTGTGTCTGATTCGCCAGAATTTTTTTGAGGATTTTTGCATTTTTCCTGAAATACCTTGAAAAGTATTGGTTTTTGTTTTTCTTTAATGGTTTTTTAAAACTATGCTCTATACCCATCCGGTCCTGGGCTTCTCTTAGTTGGTAGTATTTTGATGGTTTCTTCTATTTCCTCAATTGATATTAGACTGTTTAGGTTGTATATATCCTCCTGACTCAATCTGGGCACATCATATGACTTAAGAAATTTATCAATGCCTTCACTATATTCTATTTTATTGGAGTATATTAATTCAAAATAATTTCTGATTTTCTTCTGTATTTCTGAAGTGTCTCTTGTTATATTTCCTTTTTCATTTCATATGGTAGTAATTTGAGTTCTCTCTCTTCTTCTCTTTGTTAGCATGGCTAAGGGTCTGTCGATTTTATTTATTTTATCAAAAAACCAATGTATTGTTTTGTCAATTTTTTCAATTGTTTCTTTTGTTTCGATTTCATTAATTTCTGCTCTGATTTTAATTATTTCTTGCCTTCTACTTCTTTTGCTGTTGTTTGCTCTTGTTTTTCTAAGATTTTGAGATGACGTATGAGATCATTTATTTGTTGTTTTTTTCTTTTTCTAAGGAATGAACTCCAAGCAATGAATTTTCCTCTTAGAACTGCTTTCAATGTGTCTCATAGATTCCGATATATTGTGTCTGTGTTTTCATTTACCTCTAAGAATTTTTTAATTTCCTCTTTGATGTCTTCAATAACCCATTGATCATTCAGAAACCTATTGTTCATTCTCCAAGTGATGAATGATTTTTCCTTCCTTCTTATATCATTGATTTTTAGTTTCATTCCATTATGATCAGATAAAAATTCATGGTATTATCTCTACTCCTTTTTATTGTCTAAGAGTTGCCCTGTGACATAATATATGATGTATTTTTGAGAAGGATCAATGTTCTGCTGAGAAAAAAGTGTAACTTCTTGATGATGGGTTGTACATTCTATATATGTCAATTAAGTCTAGGTTATTAATTGTGTTATTGAGTTCTATAGTTTTCTTATTCAACTTTTGTTTGGAAGATCTGTCCAGTGGTGAGAGAGGTGTGTTTATGTCTCTCATGATTACTGTATTGTGGTCTATTAGACTCTTGAAATTGAGAAGAGTTTGTTTGATGAACAAAGCTGCACCATTGTTTGGGGCATATATATTTATGATTGTTACATCTTGTTGGCGTATGGTTTTCTTGAGTAGTATGTAGTGTCCTTCTTTATCCCTTTTGATTAACTTTGGCTTGAAATCTATTTTATTTTATATGAGTATGGACACTCCTGCTTGTTTCCAACCTTCATAAGAGTGATATGATTTTTCCAAGTATCACCTTGAGTCTATGTATGTCTTTTCCTGTAAAATGCGTCTCCTGTAGGCAGCATTTTGTTGGTTCTTGTTTTGTGATCCATTCTACTAGCCTGTGTCTCTTAATTGGTGAGTTTAAGCCATTAAGATTTTTGGTTATTATTTAGATATGGGTTGTTCTTCCAGCCATATTTGTTTATTTATGTTACTAAACATAGTTTGTTTTCCTCTTTGATTATTTTCCCCCCTTTAATGTCCTACCTTCCACTGTTGGTTTTTATTGATATTTTCCATTTCCACTTCCTGTAATGTTTTGCCGAGGATGTTTTGAAGAGATGGTTTTCTAGCTGCAAATTCTTTTCACTTTTGTTTATTGTGGAAGGTTTTAACTTTATCTTCCATCTGAAGCTTAATTTCACTGGATACATGATTATTGGTTGGAACCCATTTTCTTTCAGTGTTTGAAATATGTTATTAAAGGATCTTCTAGCTTTCAGAGTCTGTGTTGAAAGATCAGCTGTTATCCTGGTTGGTTTACCACTAACTATAATCTGCTTCCTTTCTCTTGTAGCTTTTAAAATTCTCTCCTTATTCTGTATGTTGTGTATCTTCATTATCATGTGTCTAGGTGTGGATCTCTTATGATATTGCATGTTCGGCGTCCTGTAGACTTTTAGGATTTGGGATTTTGTCTCATTCTTCAAGTCTAGGAATTTTTCTCCTATTATTTCATTGAATAGATTGCTCACTCCTTTGGTTTGGACCTCTATACTTTCCTGTATCCCAATGACTCTTATGTTTGGTCTCTTTATGTTATCCTATATTTCTTGCACTTTTGCTCATGGTTTCTTAACAGTCTTGCTGAGCTGTATATGTTCTTTTTGAGTTGAAATACTTTGTCTTCATTGTCTGATGTTCTATCTTCTAAGTATTCTGCTCTAATGGTAGTATTCTCAATTGAGTTTTTAAGATGGTTCATTACTTCCTGCATTTCTAAGATTTCAGTTTGTTTGTTTTTTATAACCTCTATCTCACTGTATAGTTGATCTTTGCTACTTGGATTTTTTTATGTAATTCATTGTCGAAATGATCTTTCATTGTCTGATTTTTGCTGTCTAATGTCTTCCTTGAGATTCCAGATCACATGAAGCATGTATATCCTGAATTCTTTATCTGACATTCCATATGCTGCATCTATTACCTCTTCTAAAGTTGAGTTGACCTGCATTGCTTGTGGTCCTTTCTTTTCTTGTCTTTTCATACAGCTTGCGTTTCTTTCTGCTTGGTGAAACTGTTGTGTTTTTGAAATTTTCCCCCTATATATTTATATTGCTCTTGTATAGTGGAAAAGTCTCCATTGCAGGTGCGGTTGGCGGCTGTGATGCTCCTCCAATTGGGGTGATCTGTCTACCATTCTGACCGGCCCCTGGGCCTGTTCTGCCGGTCGGTCGTACGTCTGCCTACCTTGCAGGCATGGGTGTGCTCTGCCCCTACTCCAATTGGGGTGACGTGACTACCATGCCGGTGGGTCGCTGGGCCTGTTCCAGGCACAGGCGGCAGCTCTGCTCTGCACCTCTGGCTTGATGACTAAGTGAGAGAGACTCGGATGTTTGTGACTCACTTTCTTTACCAGGAGACCAACTATTTCTGTCGCCGCTGGTATAGATGAAGTTATCTCCTCCACCGCTTTGTGATCACATCAGATCTCTTCCATGTTGGTATCCCATGTGAATGGCAGCATTTCTTTCCCTTTGCCGGGTGACCAAAGCAACGAGTGAGTCCTGACCGGCCCTCACAAGCCCCGTCTCAATCCTGTTGCCACTGTCTATGAAGGCTCAGTTGGCATTTACCTTTACAGTATTCAGCAGGACCCAGACCAAGAAACAGTTTCTGCAGGTTCTTTAGCCCTGGGCCAGAGCAGTTCCGGGACCCGGAATTCAGCCGCTCCGGGCTCGGTGTATGTTCTGATAGGAGCAGGATCCAAGAAGCAATTTTCGTGGGTTCTTCAGCACTGACCCTGAGTAATTTGTCTGCAAGATGAAGGCGAATGGCAGCCTGAAATTACCTATTCTGTATCTGAATGAGCTGTGATGAGTCGAAAACAGGGATGGTGACGTCAGCTCTCCAAGATGGTGACCACTATCTTCCTCTGTGGTCTCACCGGTGTGGAAAACCGAATTGGACCGCTTCCTTCCCCCGTTTCAAACCCACAACTCAACACTGAGCACAGTGATTGCACAGCTGGCAGGAGCCCGCATAATCCACAGGGCTATATCTTTGCGTTGCTCTCTCGTCGTTTCCCAGCGCGCATTGCAGACACTAGCTGTGGGGTGATTTGCTGAATAAGCAGCGTGACCCTCCGTGAGGACAAATCGCTGGCGTTTGAGCCCCCGTAGCTGGTCCTTGTGCAATGGAAATCCTTCCTGTAGGTTTTGGAGCACACCAATTTTCCTGGAAATTTCTAACAAGATAGATTTTAGCCGTTCTAACTTGTCCTTCTCCTGCAATGTGAGGCGGTACACGGGGGTAATGAACTCCCATCACCGCCATTATATGATCCCCTGAAGTTAGTTTTCAGTACTAGGAAACAAACATGTATTTCAGGTGGATGAATATTTCTGAGAATAATCTTCTCAAACGTTGATTATAAATCCAAATACATGAATATGAATGAATTTAGTTAGTGTATAATAAGACACATATATTTTATATTTTGAATAATCAGCAGAGTGAATATATATATATATATATATATATATATATATATATATTAATATATATATATAATATATATAATACACACACACACACACACACACACACACACACATACACACCTAAATACAGACATTACAAAGTAGCATTATGTATGCCAATCGAAATTCACCATGAAATATATATCATCCACAGATCCCAAAATATTGATTTTACTAAATATGGATTTATGTTGTTCAACTAGGAAGCTCACCTATAGGTTGAATTTTCAGTTCCAACAGCATTTAGAAGAAGTGTTTTCTTCTAACAATTTGTATTTGCAAAGTCAGTTACCTCACAAATATGTACGTGTGATACCATGTCGTATTCTATATGTGCATATGAAAATGCATGTGCTGAATAGGCTACAGAGAAAGGGAGACAGGAATTCACATATTTGTTAACTTTAAAAACACATAGAGGACTATTTTAACTACAAATTGACAAGATTTATAACACCAACCCTTTATCATGCAAAAGGAAAGTACAACTATACACCATGCCTCTTCTGAACTGGTTGTATTTCTATTCTGTGTGGGTTATTTTACTCCATCATATTAGGATTAGTAGTCAGAGTCTAGTAGGTTATGGGTTAGTTTCAGGGATTCAGTATTTCGAATTGAAAATAGAAAAATAAATTCAATATTTATGCAAATATGTGCTACAAAAAAATCTTCCCACTCTCATCCAGAACAATGCCTTGACATCACCTTCGCTTAAAGTAAGACACAATTAGAGGAGATGAGTTACAAAAATCTGTGAATACATATCTGGAATGGAATATGCTCAGGAGTTCATATCCTTGGAGGTGGTATAGGAGTTTCCAAAAGTAAGGGACAGGGTAAACACTGCACAAACATGGAGCTCTGCTGGCCTAAAGACTTTTGAGAAACTGCCTCTGAGTTTGGGCACTTGAAATATATGTTGTTGTCAGGAGATTTAGCTTCCGTCTAGTTAGACCATCATAACTGGGTCTGCATCTATGTGACCTGGAGGACATTGTTTCTTATTTCCCAATGAACATGAGGCAGCAGTGCTGAATTTTCTCTTTGTAGGTAAACTGTAGCCACTGCACGCTAAGTGTCTCCTCGTGTTTACTGTAAAGCCGTTTTTTCATCCTCCACTTTTTGTGGTGTTTCTTGCTGCTGCACTGGAAGTTTGGTATTTGTTTCTTGGAATACAAGGAGTTCCACTGGGACAAAGTGCTGGAGGGAATTCTGTCACATGTGGTGGGTCAGGGTCTGCAGGAGAATGCACCAAGCAAGCTTCTTTCCCACAGAGCTTGCCCCATTGACCATAGCAACCTGATTCTGAACATTGCCCTGAAACCTCTCCATATAACAAGATGCTTTTACATACAAGGGTCTGCTGGATGCACAATGTCAGTCACAAGCCATTTGGAAGCCAATGGCAGATAAACATGGCCTCACCACAGATGTTATATCAGACACCTCCCCACCACTGCTCTAGGCCAACTACTCAGCAGGCTCCAACTTACTGGCATCTCTGTTCTACACCATTTTCATGAAACCAAGTCAATCAAGGCACTGTCTGGTATACTCATGATCAGCAACAGGAATCCAAAGGTTCTCCAGTGCCACCTGGTCAAGGGAATTTCAAAAATTTGGTGGTATTCATCTAGCTATTTTTTAAGGATGAAGTTGGAGGCACTGTGGGTTTCCAATCATTCAGGAACCATTAAATGGCGAGGAAACTCATTTGAACAAAAGAAATGGAGAACTATCACAGGCAAAGCTTCCCAAAGTGTGGCCAAAAGGTCAGATGAAGCCAGGCACATTGAGGTCTACAATGTGAGCTCCATGTGTGTTTTGACTCTCAACTATGGCTGCCAAGTCTTTAATAATAAAATCTTGTGATATACTGGCTGAGATTACTTGTGCTCTGTGGAAAGCCACCCTGGGCCTAGATCTCAGTTTCCAAGGGCGAATCTCATGTGTGGCCTCCTAAAATCCCAACACAGTTCATGGCAATACTTCTCTGAAAACAGTTCCACAACTCAGTCTCTAAGGGAAATCACACCAGAGTTCAAGCCCAGGAGGAACCAGATATCTCTTCCAACTGCCACACAAATGACCACAATTAAAAACAAAAGACTCCCACATGGCACTCATCTTCTTCCATATAGACACTAATAATAACCTCTGGCTGGAGGTTTCCATGAGGGGCACAGACCAACACAGTGTTCAAAATAAGCACCCTCGCACCTCATTTGTCACAAGTCAGGGTTTCCTGGACACCCTTCATTTGAACACGGAATGATCATAGATCCCTGCCTTTAATACTGCTCCACAATTCCAATTTGAGCCTTACTGACTGCGGGATTTAGATTCTTTATGTGAACTGGAGTCATGCGTAATCACAAGCACCAATGGGCTAGACTCTGCAGGGCTTTGAAGTACTCATTTGATGCAAAGGATCCCTATTCTCACTTGATGGAGATCAGGAACCTTACAGAGGAAGGCGAGAGGCGTAGTCCACAATGAATGCTTTTTGGACATTTTGGATTTGGGTGCACACATGGGATGTTTCTTTAGGTCCATTAGGTGCTAAGTATCTAAGCCACAGCCTCACACAGGGCCAAGTGGCCAATTCAGACACATCCCTTTCCAAACAATTAAGCAAAGAGCCCCAGGTGATGCCCATTCATTTCCATTTGAAAACTGTTTTCTTCAGGCTTCACAAAGGCATGGCCTAATCAAAGACCTTCCTGTTATTCAGTGCAACAGAAGAATAGGTATGCAAAAGGCCCAAAGCAGGGTTTCTCCACAGAGACTTTACTGGTCACATTGATATCTGAGTTTTCTGAGATGCTCCAATTCCCTTCAGCTATCCTGTACATGGCCATGTCCCAGAGCTTGGACGTGGTACATATCTTGGACACATAACCATGAGCCTATTATGGTTAGTGGCCAGAATTCAGGCAGAAAACAGGAACTTAGGAAGACAGTAGCTGTTGCCCATCCAGAAGGCAAGCCAAGTCCATCTATAAATTGGGAAGGATGAATGCTGGGAAGCTTTCTACTAGACAGAAAACATCCATTGATGCATGCTCTTTCTAATGTCTTCATCCACGAACACATTGGGATACCCAGACATAGAAACACACTCTTTGTCAAACGACTTTCTAGAAACCATCCACTCCAAAATGAACAAACTGCCTTTTCTACCTATTCTCAGAAAATGAGAAAAGACCACAAACTCACACCCAACCCACAAAGGCACCTCCTTCCCCCAAGTAGGTCTGTGACTATCCGGAGTGTCCTCTGACTGGTGGGCCATACTATGTTCCCAGAAATAGCCTGTCCTGTCTCAGATCTGGACTCCTTGGCCAACTCTGTGAGGTTATTAGGAGCCAGCGGTGAGCCATTACATGGAGATGACTTTTTCTCTCTCACGTCCTTCATAGCTGCCTACATCTTCTCCAGGGATCATTTCTGTATGGACCTTTGAGGATCTTAGCAGGTGGAAGATCTGCTACATTCCTGTATTGAAATACCAACTCTGTCCCTAATCTTCTGTAAAGTTAGATTGAGGGAACAGTGTATGGTTAGGATTAATAACATGTTCGATATGAGTTAGGAATCATTCTTCAGGAATGTTTGGGAACCTGCAATATTTACAAGAAAATATACGTGAAATATTAGTATGAAAACAGAAATGTAGGTAAGATTTGAAGCCCAGAAGGGCATTGGGCCCTTGATTGGGATACGTAGATTTGAATTATTTTCTGCAGAGATGTCTCGGATAAATCGATGTACATTGGCATAGGACCTTGTACGTTGGATGATGGAATGTTTAAGAGAACTTCTAGTCAAAAAAGGATAGTTGGAATTATTAGAAAGATATTCAGTTTCAGAAAGAAGAGTGAGTATAGGTTTTGGACAAAAAGTTCTCTAGCAATAGGGTTTCGGATAGAGAGTGAATTTAAATGTGAGCACATGTGAAGAGTCAGTCACAATGATGAACTGGGGAAAATATGTCGGAAGGGCGATATCAATAGAGACATTAAGAAATCAGGAAAAGTATAAAGTGAGTGATAGGATTAGATATTTTCAACAGGGTTGAGTTTGAATATATAATCTTAGGAAGAAAAAAATATGTTGTCACAAATAGGATTGACATTTGAGAACATTAGGCAACATGGACATGGATGTTTTTAGTAATTCATGCTCACTTTCAATTTAGGCTTTGGTACAATCATAAGTTTGACCTTTGCATTTTGTGTCTCGAATATTACTATGATAAAATGTATATGTAGATCGCGTGACATAAGTATTTCTTATACCATTTCTGGGAGCAATATTTTGAAGATGTATAAATTATTATTGGGGGTACAAAGATTTGTACCCTGTGTCTATGAATATAGAATTAATGCATGAATTGACAATACTGTGAATAAATAATATAACTGTTTCCACTTTAAATAATGGATTGAATTGATATGTGAAAATATACACAAAAACTTATATTGATATACAATCATTCATTCCAACCAGTTACACATCTAATTGTATAATTGCGTTATGTTTTATTACAAAGACTGTGTGAGATTTGCTTCAAACGTGATTATGGAAATCGAAAATAATGTGTTTGGAAAGAAGTCTCATTAAAAGACCAGTCAAGAAACCTGGAGGAATACATGTGTTCTGAAGCAGGAAGTGATTGAAAGTGAAACAAATGCCTATAAATTTGTGAATTTGTGGATGAAATATATATCCTATGATGTGCATAAACTGAAGAAATATTAACGAACCAGTGTTGAATAAAAATGAACATCAAAATACACACTATGTCCCATAGGAATCTAATTGCATTGATGTTAAACTGGGTCAATTACTGTAGAAATATTAGGATTTGTATGCACCATTCACTGAAGTTAGTTTTAAGTACTAGGAAACAAATATGTAGTTCAGGTGAATGAATATTTCTGAGAATAATCTTGTGAAATTTTTATTATAAATCCACATACATGAACATGAATGAATTTCGGTAGTGTATATAAGACACATATATTTCATATTTTGAAAAATCTTGAGAGTGTGTATATATATATATATATATATATATATATATATATATATATATACACCCAAAACACACACAGAGATATTAAAAAGTACCAATATATAAGCCAATCAATATTCATCATGAAATATATAACATTCACAGATGCAAAATTATTTATTGTACTGAGCATGGATTTATGTACAATGTTGTTCTCCTAGGAAGCTCACATATAGGTTGAATTTTCAGTTCCAACAGCGTTTAGTAGGAGAGATCTTTTCTCACAATTTGTATCTGCAAGTCAGCCAGGTCACAAAAATTTACGTGTGATACCAGGTAGGATTCTATATGTGCATATAAAAATACATGTGCTGAATAGGCTACAGAGAAAGGGAGACAGGAATTCACGTATTTGTTAACTACAAAAACCCATGGTGAACTATTTTAATTAAAAATTGACTAGATTTATAACACCTACACTTTATCATGCAAAAGGCAAATCCAACTATACACCATGCCTCCTCTGAACTGTTTGTATTTCAATTCTGTTTGCATTATTTCTCTCCACCATATTTGGATTAGTGGTCAGAGTCTAGTAGGGTATGGGTTAGTGTCAGGGATTCAGTATTTTGAATGTAAAATAGGAAAATGAATCAAATGTGTATGCAAATACGTGCTACACAAAATCTTCCTACTCTCATTCACAACAATACCTTGACACTATCTTTGCCCCAAGTAAGACAAAATAAAAGAAGAAGAGTTAGAAAATCTGTGAATACATATCAGGAATGGAACATGATTACGAGTTCACAATCTTGGAGGTGGTAGAGGAGTTTCCAAAAGTAAGGGACAGGGTAAATATTGCACAAATATGGAGATGTGCCAGCCTAAAGACTTCTGGAGAACCTGCCTCTGAGGTTGGCCACTTGAAGTATATGTTGTTGTCAGGACCTATGGCTTCCTTTCTAGTGAGACCACCAAAGCTGGGTCTCCATCTATGTGACCTGCAGAACATGGTTTCTTATTTTCCAAAGAAAGTGAGGCAGCAAGGCTGAATTCTCTCTTTGTAAGTAAACTCTTGCCACTGAAGGCTAAGTGTGGCCCCGTGTGGACTGTGAAGCCATTTGGTCATCCTCCACTTTTCATGGTGTTCTTGCTGCTGCACTGGGAGTTTGGTATTGGCTTCAGGAAATACAAGAAATTCAACTGGGTCACAGTGCTGGAGGGAGATCTGTCACGTGTTGTGCGTCAGGGTCTGCAGGAGAATGCACCAACCAGGCTTCTATCCCACATAGCTTGCCCCCTTGACCATAGCAACCTGATTCTGAACATTGACCTGAAACCTCTCCATTCAACAAGATGCCTTTACATACAAGGGTCTGCTGGCTGCACCATGTCAGTTACAAGCCTTTTAGCAGATCCACATAATCCCAACAGAGAAGTTTTATCACAGACCTGCAAAACACTCCTCTAGGCCCACTACTCAACAGACTTTAACTAATTTGCATCACTGTTCTACACCATTTTCATGAAACCCAGTCAATCAAGGCACTGTCTGGTACACTCATGATCAGCAACAGGAAATCCAAAGTGTATCCAGTGTCACCTGGTGATGGGAATTTCAAATTTTTATGATGTTTATCTAGCCATTTTTCAAGGATGAGGTTGGAGGCACTGTGGGATTTAATTCATTCTGGAAACATCAAATGGTGAGAAAGCCCATTTCAATGAAACATCTGGAGAACTCTCACAGGCAAGACTTCCCAAAGAGTGGCCAAAAGATCAAATGAAGCCAGGCCCATTGAGGTCTACAATGTGAGGTCCATGTGTGTTTTTACTCTCAACTATGGCTGTCAAGTCTTAAAGAATAAAATCATGTGATATTCTGGCTCAGATTCCCAGTGCTCTGTGGGAAGCCCCCTGGACCTAGATCTCAGTTTCCAAAGGCCACTACCATGTGTGGCCTCCAAAAATCCCAACACAATTCATGGCAATACATCTCTGCAGTAATTTCCAAACTCAGTCTCTAAGAAGACTCACACCAGAGTTCAAGCCAAGGTGGACCCAGTCATCTCTTCCATCAGCCAAACAAATGACCACAATTAAAACCAAAATACTCCCACATGGCTCTCAACTACTTCCACATAGACACTCATCATTACCTCTGGCTGGAAGTTTCCATGAGGGGCGCAGCTGAAGACAGTATCCAAAATATGCTCCCTACCCTCATTTGTCTAAAGTCAGGGTGGCTTGACAACCTATCTGTGAACAAGGAGTGATCAAATAGGCCTGCCATTAATACTGCTCTGCTTCTCCAATTTGAGCATAATGTCTGTGGGGTTTAGATTCTTTATGTGAATTGGAGTCATGAGAAAATCCAAGCACCTATAGGCTTGCCTCTGCAGGGCTTTGAAAAACTTTTTGAACCAAAGGATACCTATTCTCAATTGATGGAAATCAGAAACCTTACAGAGGAAGGCGAGAGACTTCATCCACAAGACTGCTCTTTTTCCATTTTGGTTTTGGATGCACACATGAGATCTTTCCTTAGATTCATCAGGTGGTGAGAATCTAAGTCACAGCCTCACACAGGGCCAAGAGGCTGATTCAGACACATCCCTTTCCATGGCAATTAAGCAAAGAGCCACAGGTGATGCTCATTATTTTCCATTAGAAAACTGTTTTCTTCAGGCTTCACAAAGGGGTGGACTGAGGCAAAGACCTTCCAGACATTCAGGGCAACGGAACAATAGGTAAACAAAAGGCCCAAATCAGTGTTTCTCCACTGACACTTTACTGGTCACACTGATATCTGAGTTTACTGAGTTCCTCTCCATTCCCTTCATCTATCCAGTACAAGGCCATGTTACAGAGTTTGGAGGTGGTACATATCTTTTACACAAAACCATGAGCCTATTCTTGAGAGTGGCCAGAATTCAGGAAGAAAACAGGAACTTAGGAAGATAGCAGGTATTGCCCATTCATAAGGAAAGTCGTAGTCCATTCATAAATTTGGCAGGATGAATGCTGAGAAGCTTTCTACTAGACAGAACACATCCATTGATGCATTCTCTTTTCTAATGTCTATAACCACAGACACAGTGGGATACACAAACCCACAACCACACCCACAAAGGCAACTCTTTCCTCCAAGTTGGTCTGTGACTATCCAGAGTGTCCTCTGACTGGTGGGCTATACTATGTTCCGCAAAATTGCTTGTTCTGTCTCAAATCTGCTTTCCTTTGCCAACTCTTGAAGTAGTCAGGAGTCAGCGGTGAGCCAATACCTGCTTTATCAGGAAAGAACCATCTTCAGAGCTTCCCTGGCATTTGGCCATCCTCACATCAGTAGGTAAGTGCCGTAGCCCGGCTGGCTGGGCAAAATAACCGGGGGGTGACGAACAACTTGTGTAGACTGATGCAGCAGGACTGGAAGCCGTTTATTGTTGAATAAGAGTGGTATTTATACATTTTACACAGCCTATCTAATTAGCATGAAATAGATACAGCAGTCAAACAATAAGGAATCTCCACACTTAATGGCTCGCTTTTGTTACTTCACAAACCACTCCCTCTGGCATTTTGCCAGGCTCATTCCAGACTTCTTTACAGGCTCTAACATTTCTTTGGCAAAATAACAGGTGCCAATCTGACTTGTTTACAGACGTTAACATTTCCCCCTTTTGTTTAATTTAAATAAGGACCATAGTGTTTTTTACAGAAACACCATAAATAACCTGCTAGAAACAGAAAGGGAGGATACAAAATGTTACAATACCAATCCAATTGATGGCTCCATGCAAGAAGCCCTTGGAAAACTTATACCAGCAATGACACCGTTAGCAAAGATACCGAGTTACAAGTTGTTGTAGATTACAGTCTGTTGTCTCAGTCCAGATAAAGCAGTGTCTCAATAGATTAACTCAGAGTTCAGGTAAATCACAGTCCAGGTAAGTTCTCCAGGCAGCTAGCTTAAGTTGTAGTAGCAGAAACAGCGATAGCTCCGAAGTCTCCTCGGGCTCTCAGCCGAAGTTTCCTCCAGTTCTCAGCAACATTGTAAATTCTTCCACCTTTGTTTTCACCGGCACTTGGACGAAGGCAGGAACTCCGGATGGCTAAAGAAAATCCTGTAGCATTTCACTAAGAAAACAACCTTCTGAACAATTTTAGTACATTATCTCAAGGTTTTTTACATTTGAAATAAGCCTTAATAGTACTCATTACTCATCAGCCTGCAGGTGTGGGAGACCCATTGTAGTTACTGGCCTTGGAAATGATCAAACTTCAGGGATGCCAGTGGCATCTTCTGCCAGCTGGAGCATCCTGGGCAGCCCCAGATGGCCCCAGGGAGAGTCCTGGGCTCAAACTTCTTTCGGGGACAGGGAGCAAAAGCCTGCGAGACTGTGCCTCCAGGTCAGGTCTAGATTTGGGCTCACAGTGGTGATCCGCTCCCCCGGGCAGCGGGGCAGGGAAGAGCCCTCAACTGCCTCTTGGAAAATTCTTACTGCGCCATGATCGGCTTGGGCAGGTGGCAGCCGCCTTGTCATTTCACGCACCCTCCAGTATCGAAAAGTATTGAGTAATAGCCTTTTGCTGCAACTTTTTTCCTGATAATCCTTCTTCTTCTGAACTTTCTTTTTCTTTCTGACTAGAGTTTCTGGGCTTTTATCAACACATGCCCTAACTATTCTTGGTTCCACTGGGGTGCTTTTTTCTCTTATCAATTTACTTCTCACCCCTTCCATATTTTCATCACAAAGACAATACAACATTTCAAGACAAAACAAGACACAAACATACTGCATCAATCTTCTCCATTTTCTCGAAATGGTCATTTTTCCTATCGCCCTATCTGCCTAGGGACGAGCAGATTGCTCCCGTCCTATCTATGGACAGAAAGCTTTTTTCGACCCTTACCCGTGAGTGTCCCAGGGCTCCCCGTAACGGGCCACCATCTGCCGCAGTCCCGCTGCAGCAGAATAACCTGGGGGGTGACGAATAACTTGTGTATGTTGATGCAGCAGGAATGAGAGCCGTTTATTGTAAGATCTGAGCGATATTTATACATTTTACACAGCCTATCTCATTAGCATAAAATAGATACAGCAGTCAACCAATAAGGAATCTTCACACTTAATGGCTCGCTTTTGTTACTTCACAAACCACTCCCTCTGGCGTTTTGCCAGGCGCCATCCAGACTTGTTTACAGACTCTAACATTTCTCCAGCAAAATAACAGGTGCCAATCTGACTTGTTTACAGACCTTAACAGGTAAGAAGAAAGACTGACTCTGTCTTTGGTAAATTCAAACAAGTGAGACCACTGGGACTGGGATTGGTAATGGCTCTGGGTGCCTGGCTTCCTGGATCCCAAGTTCAGAGACTTTCATCACCAAGGAAGTGAGGTGTGGTCACTTCTTTCAGGAACTGAATGAGGTCACTGCCTTGGCTACCACTTTGTCCTAACAGTTGCTTCCAAGGGTTCCATGAGATGGAGGCTGCCCCTACTTCCTGTGACAATTTCATATGTTAGAATGGTATATCAACCATACGCACCTGGGAAGAGCTTTCCACACAGTCCTGGTTTGGTCTACTCTACATTAAGAAGAGTGAGGCTGATTCAGACACATTCCTTCATCCTTCCAGGTTTTTTGCCATGGAGATGTCTTTTCCTCTCTCAGGTCCTTCATAGCTGCCTACATCTTCTCCAGAGATCATTTCTGCACGTACCTTTGATGTTCTCAGCAGGTGGAAGATCCCATACATTCTTGTATTGTAAGACCAACACTGTCGCTGCTCTTCAGCAAAGTTAGATTGAGGGAACAGTGTATGATTAGTGTTATTAACATGTTCGATATGGGTTAGGAACCATTCTGCTGCATGAATAATGGTATTGGGAACCTGTGATATTTACAAGAATATAGAGGTGAAATATATGTACGAAAACAGAAATCTAAGTAAGATTTGAAGCCCAGAAGGTCATTTGTCCCTTGATTGGGATACTTAGTGTTGAATTACATTCTGCACAGATGTTTCAGATAAATCGATATACAATGGCATTGGACCTTTCACCTTGGATGATTGAATGTAGAAGAGAACATCCAGTCAAAAAGTGATAGTCGGTAGGATTAGGAAGATATTCGGTAAATTTAGGAAGAAGAATGAGTGTAGGATTTGGAACAAAAGTTCTTTAGAAGTAGGGTATCGCTAAGAGAGTGAATGTAAATATCAGCACATGTGACGAGGAAGTCACAATGATTAACTGGGGAAAATATGTAGGAAAGCAGATATCAATAGAGACATTACAAAATCAGGCAAAGTATAAAGTGAGTGACAGGATTAGACATTTTCAACATGGTTGAGTTTGAATATATAATCTTTGGAAGAAACAAATATGTAGTCACCAATAGGATTTTCATTTGAGAGCATTAGGCAACCTGGACATGGATGTTTTTAGTAATCCATGTTCACTTTCCATTTAGGTTTTGTACAATCATAAGTGTGACCTTTGCTTTTTGTGTCCAGAATATTACTGTGATAAAATGTATATGTAGATCAGGTGACATGAGTATTTCTTCCACCATTTCTGGGAGCTATATTTTGAGGACGTATAAATTAGTATTGGGGGTACAAAGAGGTGTACCTGTGTCTATGAAAATAGAGATAATTCGTGAATAGACTGTACTGTGAATAAATAATATAACTGGTTCCACTTTAAATAATGGATTGAATTGATATCTGAAACTAAGTAAGAAATCTTATATTGATATAGAACCATTCATTCCAACCAGTTACACATCTAATAGTAATATTAGTGTTATGGTTTATTGTGACGGGTTTGTGAGTTTTGCTTCAAATGTGATAATGGAAATCGAAAATAATGTGTTTGGAAAGAAGTCTCATGAAGAGAGCAGTCAAGAAACATGGAGGAATACATGTGTTCTCAAGCAGGAAGTGATTGAAAGTGAAACAAATGCCTATAAATTTGCGAAATTTTGATGAGACATATATGCTATGATGTGCATAAACTGAAGAAATAGTAATGTACCAGTGTTGAATAAAAATGAACGTCAAAATGCACATCATGTCTACTTGCATTGATGTTCAACTGGGTCAGTTACTGTAGAAATATTAGGATTTTGGGGGGGATTAATTATACAATTTATTTTAGCACTAGCATGCCACAGAATGTAGAGGAAAGATCAATGGATTTTTAGTTATAGCACTAATAATCTAACATTTAGTGACTATTTTGGATAGTCTAAAATTACATAAGGCTATGTAACATATTTTTTTATTTAACATTCATCAAAGCTTAGAATTTTCGTAATATTTCTTCTTTTTTCTTTTTTATTTTTTCAGTTGTTGATTGACCTTCATTTTGTTTATTTGTATGTGGTGCTGAGAATAGAACCATGTGCCTTACACATGCTAGAAAAGCATGTTACCACTGAGCCACAAACCCAGCCCCTCCACTTTTATCTTAACATCATACACTCATGTCCCTCTTCTTTACTCACTTTCTTCCCCATTTTCCCACTTCTCTCCCTTCCTTTTTCGTTTCCCCTCCATATCTATTTTTCTCTCATGTCATTACAAACAGTAGTATGCTATGAAATTTAAGTTTAAGACTGTTTTTTATAGTCATTCTTTTTCTTGAGAAAATCTAAAAATTATAATCACCTGATAGATATATTACAATACATTTATTACACATATGTATCTATATTCATGCATATGCATTACATATATTATATATGTATACATATATATTTAAATATATATTTATATTATATATATATTATATATATATACATATATATTTAAAAGTACTTTGATTTTCCTGTTAGAAATAATATAGACCAAGTCTTTCTTAATTCTCAATTCTTCCATAATTAACATCTTACAGTGAAAATCAAATAAACATATTTAAGTAAAAAGGTATGATTCTTATTTATCAATACTGATAATTTAAGGTTTTATATCACATTAAGCTGTAATATGGCATATTAACTCTTATGAATTAGAGAAATTTTATTTGAACAACCTATTATTTAAGGACCATATGCACTGACATTTTAAATGGCGTTCTTGTGATTTCTATTTCTATCAATTGTGTATTAATTGCCAAATACTTATTTTAGTACTTTTCATGTTCATAATTGATATAAAGTCAATTGTATAATTCTTCTGGTAAGTAGTTACTTATTACAGTAGGGACATTATTAATAATACTACATCTTTATAAGAAAATTGGTACAAATTTATTTTCATGCAAAATTAAGAATAATTGCATGCTCTAAATGTTTGATTGTTGATACATATAATAAAGAGCTTTTGATAAGTCTCTTCCCCAGTAAAACATAAAATGCAAAGATAATGTCCAAATAAAGATAAGAAAAATACACATTATCAGCTAGAAACTATTAAATAAAAGATGAAAAGAACAATCCAACACATTGTACGAACTTGTCAGATGAGGTAGTATTCTGGAAGAATAGCCTAAGACTAGACGTTGTCCATGTCAAAATATTCACGAAAAAAATGAAGTATGAAAAGTGTAGAAAATGCTATGAATTTTTCATGAAGATAGGTGAATTATCCTTTCATCTCAATTTATGTGCATTTTCTGGTAAAATAAATTTGTGATATTTACAACTACACAAAACAAAGTTTCTGCATAGCAAAATGAATACATCTGAACCCATTTTTAGCTGATTTCTTCCCACTAAATTTTAAACCTTTATTTATTTATTTATTTTTATTGGTGGTTCAAAACATTACAAAGCTCAAGATATATCATCTTTCATACATTTGACTCAATTGGGTTATGAACTCCCATTTTTTCCCCAAATACGAATTGTAGAATCACATCGGTTACACATTCACACTTTTACATAATGGCATATTAGTGACTGTTGTATTCTGCTACCTTTCCTATCCCCTACTATCCACCCTCTACTCCCCTCCCATCTTCCCTCTATACCTCATCTGCTATTGTTCAATTCTCTCCATTGTTTCCCCCCCACTTCCCCTCACAACATTTTATATGCGATTTTGTGTAACATTGAGGGTCTCCTACAATTTTCATAAGCTTTCCCTTCTCTCTCCCTTTCTCTCCCCCCATTCGTCTTTGTTTCATGTTAATATTTTCCTCATGCTCTTCCTCCCTGTTCTGCTCTTACTTGCTCTCTTTATATCAGAGAAGACATTTGGCATTTGTTTTTTAAGGACTGGTTAGCTTCGCTTAACATAATATGCTCTAATGCCATCCATTTCCCTGCAAATTCTATGATTTTGTCATTTTTGTGCTGTGTAATACTCCATTGTGTATAGATGCCACATTTTTTTATCCATTAATCTATTGAAGGGCATCTAAGTTGGTTCCACAGTCTAGCTATTGTGAATTGTGCCGCTATGATCATTGATGTGGCAGTATCCCTATAGTACGCTCTTTTAAGATCCTCAGGGAACAGTCCAAGAAGGGTGATAGCTGGGTCAAATGGTGGATCCATTTCCAGCTTTCCCAGGAATATCCATACTTCTTTCAAAATTGGCCTCACCAATTTGCAGTCCCACCAGCAGTGTACAAGTGTACACTTTTCCCCACATCCTCGCCAACACTTATTGTTGTTTGACTTCATAATGGCTGCTCATCTTACTGGAGTAAGATGGTATCTTAAGGTGGTTTTGATTTGCATTTCTCAGACTGCTAGAGATGGTGAGCATTTTTTCATGTACTTGTTGATTGATTGTATGTCCTCCTCTGTGAAGTGTCTGATTAGGTCCTCGGCCCATTTGTTGATTGGGTTATTTGTTATCTTATTGTTTAATATTTTGAGTTCTTTGTATATTCTGCATATTAGGGCTCTATCTGAAGTGTGAGGGGTAAAAATTAGTTCCCAGGATGTAGGCTCTCTATTTACCTCTCTTATTGTTTCTCTTCTTGAGAAAAAAACTTTTTAGTTTAAGTAAGTCCCATTTGTTTTTTTCTTGTTATTAACTCTTGGGCTATTGATGTCTTATTAAAGAATTTGGAGCCTGACCCCACAGTATATAGATCGTAGCCAACTTTTTCTTCTATGAGACGCAGTGTCTCTGATTTGATATCTAGCTCCTTGATCTATTTCGATTTAACTTTTGTGCATGGTGAGAGAACGGGATTCAGTTTCATTTTGTTGCATATGGATTTCTAATTTTCCCTGCACCATTTGTTGAAGATGCTATCCTTCATCCATTGCATGTTTATAGCCACTTTATCAAATATAAGAAAGTTGTAATTTTGTGGATTGGTTTCTCTGTCCTCCATTCTATACCATTGGTCCACCTGCCTGTTTTCGTACCAGTACACACTGTTTTTGTTACTATTGCTTTGTAGTAAAGTTTGAACTCTGGTATCGCTATACCTCCCGATTCACACTTCCTGCTTAGAATTTCTTTTGCTATTCTGTGTCTTTTGTTTTTCTATATGAATTTCATGATTGCTTTATCATTTCTACAAGAAATGCCATTGGGATTTTGATTGGCATTGCGTTAAACCTGTATAGAACTTTGGGTAATTTCGCCATTTTGATGAATTTAGTTCTGCCTATCCATGAACAGGGTACATTTTTCCATCTTCTAAGATCTTTTTCTATCTCTCTCTTTAGGGTTCTGTGGTTTTCACCTCTTTTGTTAGGTTGATTTCCAAGTATCTTATTTTCTTTGAGGATATTGTGAATGGAGTGGTTTTCCTCATTTCCATTTCAGAAGTTTTGTTTCTGATATACAGGAATGCCTTTGATTTATGCGTGTTGGTTTTATATCCTTCATTTATTAACTCTAGCAGTTTCTTTGTAGACCCTTTTGGGTCTGTTAAATATATTACCATGTCATCCACAAATAGCGATAATTCAAGTTCTTCTTTTCCTATTTTTATGCCTTTAATTTCTTTTGTCTGTCTAATTTCTCTGGCTAGTATTTCAAGAACTAAATTGAATAGAAGTGGTGATAGAGGGCATCCCTGTCTTGATCCAGATTTCAGAGGGAATGCCTTCAGTTTTCTCCATTTAGGATGATCCTAGCCTGAGGTTTAGCATATATAGCTTTTACAATGTTGAGGTAAGTTCCTGTTATTTCTAGTTTTTCTAGTGTTTTGAACATAAAGGGATGCTGAACTGTGTCGAATGTTTTTACTACATCTATCGAGATGATCATATGGTTCTTGTCCTTAAGTCTATTGATGTGGTGAATAGCATTTATTGATTTCCGTATATTGAACCAGCCTTGCATTCCAGGGAAGAATCCTACTTGATCATGGTGCACAACTATTTTGATATGCCTTTGGATTCAATTCACACGGATTTCATTGAAAATTTTTGCATCCAAGTTCATTAGAGATATTGGTTGTAGTTTTCTTTTTTGAAGTGTCTTTGTCTGGTTTTGGGATCAGGGTGATTTTGGACTCCGAGAACGAATTTGGAAGAGCTCCTTATTTTTCTATTTCTTGATATAGCTTGAAAAGTATTGGTATTAATTCTTCTTTGAAGGTTTTTTTGAACTCTGCTCTATACCCATCAGGTCCAGGGCTTTTTTTGGTTGGTAGTATTTTGATGGCTTCTTCTATTTCTTCCTTTGTTTTTGGTATGTTTAAATTGTGTGTGTCTTCCTGACTGAATCTGGGCAGATCGTATGACTTAAGAAATTTATCGATATTTTAACTATCTTCTATTTTATTGGAATATAGGGTTTCAAAATACTTTCTAATTATCTTCTGCATTTGTGTACTGTCTGTTGTGATATTGTCTTTTTCATTCCGTAAGTTAGTAATTTCAGTTGTCTCTCTTCTTCTCATCCTTAGCATGGCTAAGGGCCTGTAAATCTTATTTATTTTTTCAAAGAACCAACTTTTAGTTTTATCAATTTTTTCAATGTTTTTTTTTTGTTTCAATTTCGTTGATTTCTGCTCTAATTTTAATTATTTCTTGTCTTCTACTACATTTGCTGTTGTTTTGCTCTTCCTTTTCTAGGTTTTTGATGTGTACTGTGAGTTTATTTATTTGTTGTTTTATTCTTTTTTTGAGGAAAGAACTCCAAGAAATGAATTTCCCTCTTAAAACTGCCTTCTTTGTGTCCCATAGATTCCAGTATGATGTGTCTGTATTGTCATTTGATTCTAAAAATATTTTTATCTCCTCCTTTATGTCTTCTGTAACCCATTGATCATTCAGTAGAATATTGTTCATTTTCCATGTGATGTAGGATTTTTCCTTCCTTCTTTTATCATTGATTTCCAGTTTCATTCCATTATGATCAGATATGGTGCATGGTATTTTCTCCACGCCTTTATATTTACTAAGAGTTGCCCAATGGCATAATATATGGTCTAACTTGGAGTAGGATCCATGTGCTGCTGAGAATAAAGTGTATCCACTTGATGATGGTTGATGTATTCTATATATGTCGGTTACGTCAAGGTTATTGATTGTGCTGTTGAATTCTATAGTTTCTTTATTCAGTTTTTTATAGAGGATCTGTCTAATGGCGAGAGCGGTGTGTTGAAGTCACCCATAATTATTGTGTTGTAGTCTATTTGACTCTTGAACTTGAGGCGAGTTTGTTTTATGAGCGTTGCAGCTCAATTGTTTGGTGCATACCAATTGATAATTGTTATGTCTTGTTGGTGGATGGTTCCTTTTAACAATATATAGTGTCCTACTTTATCCCTTTTGATTAAAGTAGGTTTGAAGTTGATTTTATATGATATGAGTATGGCCACTCCTGCTTGCTTCCGAGGGCCATATGAGTGGTATGATTTTTCCCAACCTTTCACTTTCAGCCTGTGTATGTCTTTACCTTTCATATGAGTCTCCAGAAGGCAGCATATTGTTGGATTTATTTTTTTGATCCAGGTTACTAGCCTATGTCTCTTGATTGGTGAGTTTAGATTTTTAACATTTAAGGTTACAATTGAAATATGATTTGTACTTCCAGTCATGTTTATTTATTTATTTATTTTAATTTGGGTAGTTTTTACTTTTTGGTTTTTTTCTTACCCCTTTACTGAGATACCTCCCGCTGTTAGTTTTGGGCACTATTTTTCAATTCCTCTTCTTGTAGTATTTTGCTCAAAATGCTTTGCAGTGCTGGTGTTCTGTCTGCGAATTCTTTTAGCTTTTATTTATCAGGAAGGACTTAATTTCATTGTCAAATCTGAAGCTTAATTTTGTTGGATACAGTATTCTTGGTTGGAATCCATTATTTTTCAGTGTTTGAAATACATTGTTCAAAGATCTTCTCGCTTTCAAAGTCTGTGATGAAAAATCAATTGTTAACCTTATTGGTTTACAACTGAATGTTATCTGCCTACTTTCTTTCGTAGCTTTTAATATTCTCTCCTTGTTCTGTATGTTGGCTATCTTCATAATTATATGTCTTGGAGTTTGTCTATTATGGTTTTGAATGTTTGAGGTCCTGTAGGCTTCCAGGATATGGCAATCCATTCCATCTTTCATCTCTGGGAAGTTTTCTAGAATTATTTCATTTAATATGTTGTTCATTCATTCGGTTTGAATTTCTATGCCTTCTTCTATCCCGATGACTCCCAATTTTGTTTTTTTTATGACATCCCATATCTCTTGAATAGTTGCTCATGGGATTTAAGCATGTTTTCTGTGTTGACTATATTCTTTTCAAGTTGACAAACTTTGTCTTCATTATCTGATGTTCTGACTTCTACTTGATCTAGTCTATTTGTAATATTCTTGTTTGAGTTTTTAATTTGGTTTATAGTTTCCTGCATTTCTAGAATTACTGTATGATTTTTTAAAAGATCTCTATCTCCTTGTAAAGCTTGTTCTTTGCCATTTGAATTTGTTTGTTTAATTCATTTTCAAAATATACTTTTATTGCTTAGACTTGCTGCCTCATGTCTTCTCTCTTATTCCTTTCCATCTGAGTTAGGTATGACTTAAGTTTTTTCCCTATCCCTGTTTCTGATGCTTCTAGGTTCTCCTGTAGTATTAAGTTGTCATTCATTGTTTGTACACCTTGTTTTCCCTTGTTTTTTTCATGATGTTCACGTCATTTTCCAGCTCTATTTGATTGCTGTGTTTCTGCTCTCTTCTATAGATTTGTTATGGGTTTATATATCTCTGTTTTCTCTCCTTTGTGTTGGTAGACTATGCCTGCTTAAGTGGATTCCGCTGTTAAGGAATTCTGACGGCCGAGCTCCAGTGATGTCACCTCTCTGCTGTGGTGGGCCCCAGGCTCCTTGCCGGAGTGTCCGAATTGGGTGGGTGGACTGGATTTTCTTTGGTTGGTTTCAGCTCCCGGTCGCTGGCAGGCCGGCAGTCTCCAGCCACCCAGTAGCGCAGGCAGCTTGTGGTCTGTCTTCGGCTGGTGGGTGATCTCTAGCCACACAGTTGCGCGTTCGGTCGCCGGCAGGCGCGCGTTCTCCAGCCGTCAAGACATAGCGTCAGCAGGTGGGCTGGCGCCAGCAGGAAGGTGGTCTCCAGTTGCCCAGTCACACTGGCAGTGGGCCGGCGTTCTCCAGCCAACCAGTCAGGAGGGCCTGGCCTCTAGTCCCCTGGTTTATCCTGCTAGTCCTGATTTCTCCTGCTAGACCAGATTTCTCCTGAGTGATGCTTCTTGGCAGCTCAAACTGTTCTCTGGGTCTGCCGTTTGTTGGGTGGGGAGGGTGTCTATTGGGAACCCTGGAACTCTATTGTTTTAATTTTTTTCGCTTGCCCATCGCCCCGCACTGGCTAGACAAGTTTCCTTTTTGCCGCTGATGGGAAGAGGAGATGAAGGTCAGGTGCCTCTAATTTTCCCCCAGTCTTTATGCAGACTTGCTCTGATTATCCCTCCCCCAAAAGCCTAGGAGATATTTTATGCGAATTCCCCTCTGTATGTGAGATGAGCTGAGAAACACACACCTGTTTTATTCTTGCAATCTGTCAGGGAGTGGTGGTGGTTACTTCAGCTCTCCAAGATGGTGGCTGTTGGTTTCCTTTGTGGAGTTTCCGCTTTGGGGCATAGAAATGTACTGCTAACTTCCCCGTCTGAAATCCCGAATTCAGCTGGGGACTCAGTGGATGCTCAGCCAGCATGATTCCACAGAATCCGCAGCAACGTTTCTCCCTGCTTGCTGGTCGCTTCTCGGTGGTGCCTCACCATTTGTAGACACAGGGCAGGTCACGCGGATCAATCAGAATGGATCTCCAGTTGCACAAGTGGCTTGTGTTTGAGACTCAATTACCTGACCTCGGTGGTGGAAATCATTCTTCTAGGTTTTGGTAAATACCCATTTTCCTGTAAGATCCTAACAAGATAGTTTTTCATCCCTCTAACTCGTTATTCACTTGCGCAGTGGCAGGGTACACTAGGTGTGATACACTGTCTTCACAGCCATCTTGCAATGCCGAAATATTAGGATTTGGATGCACCATTTACTGAAAACTGTTTCAGTACTAGGAAAAAATATGTATTTCAGGTGGATGAATATTTCTGAGAATAATTTTTTTAAAAGTGGATTATAAATCCACATACATGAATATGAATGAATTTAGGGAGTGCAAAATAAGACACAAATATTTCATATTTTGAAAAATCTGGAGAGTATATATATATATATATATATATATATATATATATATATATACAGACACACACACACACACACACACAGACATTAAAAACTAGCAATATATATGCCAAACGAAATTCATCATGAAATACATATCATCCACAGACCCAAAAATATTCATATACTGAACATGGATTTATGTATAATGTTGTTCAACTAGGAGGCTTACCCATAGGTTGAATTTTCAGTTCCAACAGCATTTAGGAGGAGTGATCTCTTCTCACAATTTGTATTTGCCAAGTCAGTCACCTCACAAAAATGTACGTGTGATACCAGGTACAATTCTATATGTGCATATAAAATTACATGTGCTGAATAGGCTACAGAGAAAAGGAGACAGGAATTCACATATTTGTTAACTTTCAAAACACATGGAGAACTATTTCAACAAAAAAATGACTAGATTTATAACTCCTACCCTATATAATGCAAAAGGCAATTCCAACTATACACCATGCCTCCTCTGAACTGCTTGTATTTCTATTCTGTTTTGGTTATTATTCTCTATCATATTACGATTAGTAGTCAGAGTCTAGTATGGTAGGGGTTAGAGTCAGGGATTCAGTATTTCGAATGGAAAATTGGAAAATGTATCCAATGTGTATGCAAATATGTGCCACACAAAATCTTCCCACTCCTCCAGAACAATGGCTTGACATTATCTTCGCCCCAAGTAAGACATAATTATTGGAGAAGAATTAGAAAATCAGTGAATACTTATCTGGAATGGAATATGCTAAGGAGTTCACTACCTTGAAGGTGGTACAGGAGTTTCCAAAAGTAAGGGACAGGGTGAACACTCCATAAACATGGAGCTCTGCTGGCCTGAAGACTTCTTGAGAAATTGCCTCTGAGGTTGGGCACTTGAAACCTATGTTGTTATCAGGAGCTTTAGCTTCCTTTGTACTGAGATCATCAAAGCTGGGTCTGCACCAATGTGACCTGTAAAACATAGTTTCTTATTTTCCAATTAACATGAGACACCAGTCCTGAATTTGATCTTTGTAGGTAAACTGTGGCCACTGGGTTCTAAGTGTCTCCCTGTGTGGACTGTGAAGCCATTTGTTCATCCTCCAATTTTCATGGTGTTTCTTGCTGCTACAATGGGAGTTTGGTATTTGCTTCATGAAATACACGGAGTTCAACTGGGACACAGTGCAGGAGGGAGTTCTGTCACATGTGGTATTTCAATTTCTGCAGGAGAATGCACCAACCATGCTTCTATATCACATAGCTTGCCCCATTGACCATAGCAAATCGATTCTGAACATTGCCCTGAAACCTCTCCATATAACAACATGCCTTTACTTAGAAGGGACTGCTGGCTGCATCATGTCAGTCACACGCCATTTGGAAGCCAATGGAAGATCCACATGGCCCCACTACAGATGTTTTATCACACACCTGCCTACCAATGCTCTAGGCCCACTAATCATCAGGCTCCAACTTATTGGCATCTCTGTTTTACACAATTTTTATTAAAACCAGTCAATCAAGGCACTGTCTGTTATACTCATGATCAGCAACAGGACATCCAAAGGTTCTCCTGTGTCAGCTGGTCATGGAAATTTCAAAAATTTCATGGTATTTTTCTAGCCATATTTCAACAATGACGTTGGAGGCACTGTGAGTTTCAGTTCATTCCAGAACCATTAATCTTGACGAAGCTCATTTCAATGAAAGCTCTGGAGAAATCTCACAGGTAATTCTTCCCAAAGAATGGCCAAAAGGTCAAATGAAGCCAGGCCCATTGAGTTCTACAATGCGAGGTCCATGTGTCTTTTGACTCTCAACTATGGCTGCCAAGTCTTTCAGAAGAAAATTATGTGATATCTTGGCTGTGATTCCCAGTGCTCTGTTGAAAGCCACCCTGGGCCTTGATCTCAGTTTCCAAAGGCGACTCTCATGCATGGCCTCCTAAAATCCCAACACAATTAATGGCAATACTTTTCTGAGGTCAGTTCCAGAACTCAGTCTCTAAGGGGAAAAACACCAGAGTTCATGTCAAGGTGGACCCAGTCATCTCTTCCAACCACCACACTAACATCCACAATTAAAACCAAAACACTCCCACATGGCCCTCATGTTCTTTTATATAGACACTCATCATAACCTATCGCTGGAATTTTCCACGAGGGGCGAAGCTCAAGACAGTCTCCTAAATAATCTCTCTTGCCCCTAATTTGCCTAAATTCAGGGTGGCCTGGACACCACTCCTGTGAACCAGGAGTGTTCATATAGGCCTGCTGTTAATACTTCTCTGTTTCTCCAATTTGAGGCGTATTGACTGTGCAGTTTGGATTCTTTATGTGAATTGTAGTCACGGGAAAATTCAAGCAATTATGGGCAAGCCTCTTTAGGGCTTTGAAGAAATGATTTGGCCCAAAGGATCCCTATTCTAACTTGATGGAGGTCAGGAACCTCACAGAGAATGGGGAGAGACTTCATCCACAATAACTGCACTTTTGGCCATTTTTGTTTTGGATTCACACATGTGATGTTTCTTTAGATTCTTCAGGGGTTGAGAATCTAAGCCACGGCCTCACACAGGGCCAAGAGGCTGATTCAGACACTTCAATTTCCAAAGGAATTAAGCAAAGATCCACAGGTGATGTCCATTCATTTCCATTTGAACCTGTTTTCTTCAGGCTTCACAAACGAATGTCTTGAGGCAAAGACCTTCCTGACATTCAGGGCAACAGAACAATAGGTAAGCAAAAGGCCCAAAGCAGGGTTTCTCCACTTAGACTATCATGGTCACACTTATATCTGAGTTTTTTGAGATGCTCGACATTCCCTTCAGCTATCCAGTACATGGCCATGTCACAGGGCTTGGAACTGCTACATATCTTGGACACAAAACCATGAGCCTATTCTGGAGAGTAGCCAGAATTCATGAAGAATGCAGGAATTTTGGAAGATACCACATGTTGCTCATCGATAAGGCAAGCTGAAATCCATTCATAAATTCGGCAGGATGAATGCTGGGAAGCTTTCTAATAGACAGGACACAACAATTGATGCATTCTGTTTTCTAATGTCTAAAACCATGGACACAGTGGGATACACAGACATAGGAACTCTTGCTTGCCAAACGACTTACTATAAACAGTTCACTCCAAATCAAACAAACCGCCTTTTCTACCTATTCTCAGAACATGAGACAAAACCACAAACCCACACCGACAACCACAGAGGCACCACCTTCTACAAAGTATGTCTGTGACTATCCAGAGTGTCTTCTGACTGGTGGGCCAACTTATGATCCCCGGAAATCACCAACTCTGTGAACTTGTCAGGAGCCAGCGGTGAGCCACTATCTGCTTTCTCAGAAAAGGCCCCTCTTCTGAGTTTTCCTGGCAGTTGGCCATCCTCATATCTGTAGGTACCATGAAAGACTGACTCTGTCCTTGGTAAATCCAAACAAGTGAGCCCACTGGGACTGGGACTGGGACAGGCTCTTGGTACCTTGCTTCCTGGATCCCAAGTACCAAGAGTTCCATGACCAAGGAAGGGAGGTGAGGTCACTTCCTTCAGGAACTGAATGAGGTCACTGCTTTGGCAACCACTTTGTCCTAACAGTTGCTTCCAAGGGTCCCATGAGATCGAGGCTTCTCCTACTTCCTGTGACACTTTCACAAGTTAGAATGGTATATGAACCATAGGCACCCAGGAACAGCTCTCCAAACAGGACTGTTTGTGTCCATCTTCTCTACATTATGAACAGAGAGGCTGATTCAGACACAACCCTTCATCCTGACCAGGTTGTTTGCAATGGAAGATGACGTTTGCTCTCTCAGGTCCTTCATGGCTGCCTACATGTTCTCCAGGGATCACTTCTTCATGGACCTTTGAGTTTTACAACAGGTGGAAGATTTTCTACATTCCTGTATTGTAAGACCAACTTGGTCCCTCCTCTTCTGTAAAGTTAGATTGAGGGAACAGTGTATGGTTAGGGTTAATAACAGGTTTGATTTGGGTTAGGAATTATTCTAATTGATGAATAATGGTATTGGGAACCTGTGATATTTATAAGAATATATAGGTGAAATATAAGTATGAAAACAAAAATCTAGGTAAGATTTGAAGCCCAGAAGGGCATTGCGCTATTGATTGGGATACTTAGCTTTGATATACGTTCTGCACAGGTGTTTCAGATAAAATGATAATCAATGGCATAGGACCTTGTACCTTGGATGACTGAATGTAGAAGTGAACATCCACTAGAACAGGGATAGTCGGTAGGATTAGGAAGATATTCGATAAGTTTCAGAAGAAGACTGAGTACAGAATTTGGACCAAAAGTTCTTTAGCAATAGTGTATCGGGTAGAGAGTGAATGTAAATGTCAGCACACGTGAAGGGTCAGTCACAATGGTGAACTGGGGAAAATAAGCAGACATCAATAGAGACATTAGGAAATCAGGCAAAGTATAAATTGAGTGATAGGATTAGACATTTGCAACAGGGTTGAGGTTCAAAATATAGTCTTAAGAAGAAACAAATATGTAGTCACCAATAGGATTGACATTTGAGAGCATTAGGCACACTGGACATGAATGTTTTCAGTAATCTATGCTCACTTTTCATTTAGGCTTTGATACAATCATAAGTGTGTCCTCTTCTTTTTGTGTCCAGAATATTACTGTGATAAAATGTATATGTAGATTAGGTGACATGAGTATTTCTTCCACCATTTCTGGGAGCAACATTTTGAAGATGAAAAAATTAGTATTGGGGTTACAAATAGATTTACTCTGTGTCTATGAACATAGAGATAATTTATGAATAGACGATACTGTGATTAAATATTATAACTTGTTCCAACTTTAAATATTCGATTGAATTGATATCTGAAAATAAACAGAAAATCGTATATTTATATGCAATCATTCATTCCAACCAGAAATACATCTAATGGTAATATTAGGGTTATGGTTTATCATGAAGAGTGTGTCAGTTTTTCTTCAAAATGATTATGGAAATCGAAAATAAAAGCGTTTGGAAAGAAGTCTCATGAAAAAACAATCAAGTAACCTGGAGGAATACATGTGTTCTGAATCAGGAAATGATTGAAAGTGAATCAAAATCCTATAAATTATTGAAGTTGTTGATGAAATATATATCCTATGATGTGTATAAACTGAACAAATAGTAATGTACCAGTGTTGAATAAAATGAACTTCAACATAGACATCATATCCAAGAGGAATCTAGTTGCATTGATGTTAAACTGGGTCAGTTACTGTAGAAATATTAGGATTGTATGCACCACTCACTGAAGTTAGTTTTCAGTACCAGAAAACAAATATGTAATTCAGGTGGATGAATATTTCTGAGAATAATATTGTGAAAAGTTGATTATAAATCCACATACATGAACATGAATGAATTTAGGTAGTATATGTAAGACACATATATTTCATATTTTGAAATATTTGGAGAGTGTATATATATATATATATATATATATATATATATATATATATATATACCCCCCCCCACACACACACACAACACACACACCCAGACAATAAAATGTAGCAATATATATGCCAATCGAAATTCATCATGAAGTATATATCATCCACAGATGCAAAAATATTTAATTTACTGAACATGGATTTATGTATAATGTTGTTCTACTAGGAGGCTCACCCATAGGTTGAATTTTCTGTTCCAACAGCGTTTAGGAGGAGTGATCTCTTCTCACAATTTGTATCTTCCAAGTCAGCCACCTCACAAGAATGTACATCTGATACCAGGTAGGATTCTATATGTGCATATAAAAATACATGTGCTGAATCGGCTACAGAGAAAGGGAGACAGGAATTCACATATTTGTTAACTTTAAAAACACATGGAGAACTATTTCAATTAAAAATTAACTAGATTTATAACACCTACCCTATATCATGCAAAAGGCAAGTGCAACTATACACCATGCCTCCTCTGAACTGCTTGTATTTCTATTCTGTTTGGGTTATTTTTCTCCATCATATTAGGATTTGTCATCAGAGTCTAGGAGGGTATGGGTTAGTGTCAGATGGCCCGGCTGGCAGGACACATCAACTTGGGTGTCGATCCTAGTTGGGGAGGAATGAAGGGACAAGAGACACGAGAGATGACAGCAAGACAGGAGTTCTGATCATGCTGCAAACTTTTATTATTCTCAGAGGGTATTTATATGCTGCGGATGGGAAAGCTCTCTTATCGGCAGTTGCTGGATGTCTTCACAGGGAGAGATAACCTCAGGATGTTTCAGGTAGACAGATGGTAGCCGGATGTCAAAAGGAGATAGATGGCTGTGGGATGTCTCCCAGGCAGGTTGTGTCCCAGGGGGCTGTTTCTTGTGTCAGTCTATTTTTTGAAGGAGAACTTCCTTCTAGCCCCTGACATCTCCCCTTTTGTTATATAAAATATTCGACCATACCTTACAGGCCATGGATTTATTGGGTGATAGTGGCTCTGTTTCTCTAGGATGCCTTAGAATATCTCCTGATTTGAGCGAGCATCTTTCCTAGGAGATTTCGTGTTGGCTTTGGCATGTTTTTGGAGGAGACGTCTTTGAGGGGATAGCATGCCAACCGCCATGCACCAGAGCGTGTCATTCAGAGGTCTTGTGTTTGGGGATCCGTGGATCCATCCTCCTGCAGTCCTTCCTGGACCCTCCGTTATTATGGCCTAACGTGCTCATTCCAAGGGTGTGTCCTCCCCCAAGCGGAGGGGCCCATGGAGAACGAACCCTTATTGCAAGGGTAGAAGATGGTTGCTCAGAGCTGTTACTTATAGTTTTCTGTAAGAAAGAGAGATCTGTGGGGATGTAAACTTAATAAGCCTGTGAGAAGGGTTGAACATTCTTTTAAATGTTGGCTGTGCTGTCTTCCATCTCCAGACCATGATAGTGGACCTGTATGGGCTTAGAAACCAAAATATTAATCTGTTCTTTAATAAATTGTACCAGCCTCTTTATAATGCAGCGGCCTATGGACACCATTAAAAGTAAACCCAACAAAGGGACTAATAGGGGAAGAAGGTAGGGTAGAAATCCATTATGCCCAATCCAGAGGGGATTTTCAAATAGTTCCCTTTGTCTCTTTTCTGTATCTTCTTGAAGCTGCTTAATTTTAATGCGTACTATGCCTGATTTATTTGCATAAAAGCAGCATCGTTCCCCTAAGGCTAAGCAAATTCCTCCCTGGTTAGCTGTCAGCAAATCTAAGCCTCGTCTGTTTTGAAGGAACACTTCTGCCAGGGAATTTATTTGGTCCTGCAAATCTTTAATGGTTCCTGATAAAGTTTGTACATAATTTATAAGTTGTTGAGACAGGCGATGGTAAGAGTGAATAGCCGTGCCTAAGCCACTGTACCTGTGCCCACAGCAGCTGTTATTCCAAGGCTGGCAATGAGTGGTAAAGCCTGTATTGCCCACCTATGTCTTTTGACTAAAGTGTCTAGGCTAGTAATTGGTAGAGGTTCATCTCCTGGGACAATAGTTATATCAGGGAGTAATAAAGCAAGAACACAACCAATGGTCCAATTCGCTGGAAGCGTGGGAAGGCCGAGTTTCCTCCACACATAAAAACTGTGCCATTGGAGGGACAAAGAGATGGGGTGGGTGAGGAATAATTTTATACTGTTGAGCAATTTCCAAAGGAAGTAAGTCGAACATCAATATCATAGGTATTATTCTGCATCACGCCTAAAAGAAATAATGTAAAAGTGCCTATAGGCTGTACTTTAAAGGGAAATCCGGGTTGGCATGTATTATCATTGTCCATGATAGAATTAATAGGAACTGCCATAGGCATGATTGCCCCTGTTGTCATGCAGAGCCAGCAATCACCAGCAAGGGTGGGGTTCGAATTATTAAGCTAGGAGAATGTAGTTTGCAAAATATCTAATGTATTGGTATCTAAACCTGGGAACTGGGATTTAGGCTACATTAAGGGATGATATGTGAGCTCAGGGATTTGGTGTTTCAAAAGTTTGATTATCTGAGGATGCTTGACAGAATAAGTGGGTCCTCCACCATCAGAGACCCATGTAGGGGCCTTAATGGGCCAGTAGGAAGGTTTTCCGACAGTGCCTTGGCACCCAGCTGACTGTAGCTTGGTGTATTTGCCATCTCCTCCATGGTCAAAGAGAATGGGGGTATAATGAATAGTGGTCCCCCTGCTGCATGAGTATTAGTTAGGGAGGCTTCAAAAAATTGTTCTCCCTGTTTATTAACACAAAGTGAAGCCGACGCATTACAAGAGACATGCATCGCCTGGGTATGCGTACAAGTTGCAGAACAATTTTGGAGAGCTTTACTTGTACTAGGGGGAATAATCTTTGGCTTGTTAACACATACCCATTTAGGCTGATGAACTCCTCCGAGATTATGGTCAACCTTGGCACGGAGGTAAGTCACCTTAGTCATGCAGTCAGCAGTCTGGGTCCAACTAGTGGGAGCCTCCGTCCAAAATCCTCCTTTGCATTCACGGGGGGGGGGGGCAAAAAGGTACCCCATGATGTTGGAAATTAGAGGTCCAAGGCCTCTGTGTTCAAACCTGTTCAGCAGAAGTGCCTTAAGCAGGATCCTCGCACAGATTGTTGGCTGTATCTGAAATGGAGGAAAATTTGTCCTCAGGGGGAGGGCCTCCGTCCCTGGGTTGAGGTAAGTAATTTACCTGTTTAACCAGGCATTCTGGTAACCATCTTGGTGATGCTTGCTCTTGGTCCAAAACACAAGCTGAGCCTCATTCCCTGATGAGGATAGGATGTGGGCGTTTTCATTTATTTGTAATGGGATTGCACCACATAACAGGTGTGCGAACAGAATTGGATGAAGGATGCCAGTGTCTGTCTGTGGCCAAATGGCCTTCACTGTCTAGGGTAAGAAAAATAAGGGCAAATAATGCATGGTTAAGGCGATCCCTGGGAGTGGTAAATACAAGGGCGGAAGCCTTAAGACGGGATAGCCAAGTCTTTAAGGTAAGCTGGGCAAGTTCCACATGCCTTGGCCCTGAGTGTTGTATGGAATTTCAGTAGTATGACAAAATTGCAAGGTAGCACAAAACTGTTTAAACGTGGCACTGGTATATGCAGGACATTTATCTGTTTTAATATGTATTGGTTTACACATTACGAAAAAGGCTGAAACAAGATGAGAAAGGACATCTTTGGTAGCCTCTCAAGAATGTGGTGATTCAAAAATAAAGCCGCTGAAGGTATCTATAGAAACGTATATGTATTTGGTTTTTCAAAATTCAGGAAAATGAATAACATCCATTTGCTAAATCTGATTGGGCAGTAATCCTCGGGGGTTAACTCCCAAGTGTTGAATGGGGAGGGAGACAGTGCAAGCAGGGCATGCTTTTACTATTTCTCATGCATGTTGCCTGGTAATTTTCCAAAGTAATCGATGGCTCTGGGAATTTAGATGGTGAAGATTGTGTAACTCCATGGCCTTTTGAATGGAGCCAACAAAAATTGGAAAGATGGAACGTGTTGCTGCATCAGCTTGGGCATTACCTTGTGTTAGAGGGCTCAGAAGGTCAGAGTGTGTCATGATGTGTCCTAAGGAAAATGGATGTTTTCTGGCCTGAATTAGCTGCTGAAGCTGGTGAAACAGAAAGGGGGAATTGGAAGAAGCCTTAATGGTGGGTGAAATCTCCAGAAGGGGCACAGAATGAGCAATGTAGGAACTGTCTGTATAAATATTAACAAGAGTATCAAAAAACTTTATAAAAACTTGTGTTATGGAGAACAATTCCACAAACTGAGCTGACTGATAGACAGTATCAAAGGTGGTAAGCTTGTTATTGACAACAAAGACTGCACGGCCATTACTGGAACCGTCTGTCAAAAAGGTAAGGGCTTGAGGAATGGGAGCCTTTTGAGTAATTTTGGGAAAAATATATGGATGTAACTGGACAAAATTTAAAAGGGGGTCATTGGGGATGTGGTTATGAATTGTTCCCAAAAAGCCTCATAGGGCAATATCCCATTCATCCATGTCTGTAGTAAAAATTGTAGTAAGGGTTTGGTCCTTTGTATATGGAATTAAAATATTATCAGGGTCTTTGCCAAAATGTTGTCGAGAAAGCAAACGACCTTTAAAAATAAGAGAAGCTACCTGAGCAAGATAAACAGTAATAACCTTGGAGGATGTGGTGGGTACAAGGACCAAAAGCAAGGGGCAGCCTTTATTTTTAAAATGTGGATCTCGCTGCCAAAATATTCCTGTGGGTGTATGAGGAGTGTGGAAAATAACCAGAACCAGAGGAAGGTTATAAGAAATTTGTGTAACAAACTTTTGGGCAATGGCTTCTGTGGCTTGGTTTAATGCATGTCATGCCTCGGGAGTAAGCTTTTGAGGGGAGGAGGGGTGGGAATCACCTATCAAAATATCATTAAGGGGCAAAAGTACACAAGTGGGTAATTTTAAATATGTTCCTAGCAATTGAATATCCCCCAGTAATATTTGAAAATCATTAAGTGTGTGAATATGGTCCACACATAGTTGTATTTTAGGAATTTGGATCTGATTATCTTGAAGTTTAAGGCCCAAATAGGTATAAGGGTCCTGTGTTTGAAACTTATCTGGAGCTATCTGTAGTCCCAAGGTAGTGAGGTTTTGTAAAAGTCCAAGTAACAATTATTAAGGTCATGGGTATTAGGTGCAGCAATTAACAAATCATCCATATAATGTAAAATATAATTTTGTGGTCATCGCTCTCTCACAGGGTCTACTGCTTGAGCAACGTATTTTTGGCAAAGACTAGGGCTGTTGGCCATACCTTGGGGAAGAACCTTCCATTGAAATCTCTGCATAGGGCCCAGAAAATTAATGCGAGGGAGACTAAAGGCAAAATAGGGTCTATCCTCAGGATGTAAAGGAATGGTAAAAAAGCAATCTTTTAAGTCAATAACCATTTTACAATAGGTTTTTGGAATCGCCACTGGTGTGGGAATGCCTGGCTGTAGTGCTCCCATCGGGCACATAACTTTATTAATGGCACACAAATATTGTAAAAGGCGCCACTTGCCTGATTTTTTCTTGATAATAAAAATAGGAGTAATCCATGGTGAGGTTGAGGGCTTTACATGGCCGGCTGCCAGCTGTTCCAGCACTAACGTGGAGGCAGCCTCCAATTTTTCTTGGGTAAGGGGCCACTTATCCACCAACACAGGAGTCTGAGTCTCCCAAATAATTTTATCTGCATGGGGTACAGGAGGGTCAGGGACCGACACTAAAAATCTGAATACACAAGTCCACATGTATTTGTTTTTTTTATGGGTTGTATAGCCTCCACCAGTCCTTGTTTCAGTATCCCCAGGCCTGTACCAGGAACAAAATTCATAGGAAGCATTTGATGAGTCACCATGGAATTGGGACTGGCGAGAATTACTTCCAATGACTCAAAATATCTCCACCCTATACGTTAACAGGGAGGTCAGAATCAACGAAAGGAGTGACAGTTGACTTATTACCATCTTTATCAGTGCAGCTAATAGACCTTGAGCTGACCAGAGGATTTTTTTATTTTCCTATCCCTTTAAGGTCAGTCAAGGATGGAGTGAGGGGCCAACCTGATGGCTAGTATTTTTGAGAAATAATTGTGGCATCAGCTCCAATATCTAGAACTCCTTGGAATTCCTTTCCTTCAGTAAGTAAGGTAAGGGTGGGTCTATTGTGAGAAATGGGTTGAACCCAATACACATCAGAGAAGCCTAAGAAGGCAGCCCCCCGAGGTAGGTTTGGGTGGTGGAAATGCCTCCTGAATCCAAGGGAAGGAAAATTAATTGTGCAAGTCTTGTTCCTGCTGGGATGGCGGCAACTCCATTAATAGCAGTGGCCAGTATTTTTATTTCTTCAGTGAAATCATTATCATTAATGCCAGCGAAGACCTGAACACCTTGTATGGTAGTGGAGGCTCTTCCAAGAATAAGGGCACATGTATGAGATGGAGGGGGACCCATAATTCCAGTGGGTATTATCTGGGGCCATTGCATTGAGTCTAATATTGTAACTGTGGTGGCACAGAGGTCCAATTTTGCGCTGCCTGGGGTGGCTAGTTGGAGGGAGGCAATTGTGGAGAAGGATTTTGTGGTAGGTTGGGAGTTTGGGAGGGAACAAACCTTATTGCTCCTGTGTTTGTCCTGGGGGATGTTGTGACCAGGGGCTGGCCCCGCAGGGAGTTTCCCGAGAAGCAGGAAGAAATAGGCTGTCTGAGAGCATTTGTCTTAGATCTACACTCACTGCCCCAGTGATGACCTTTACCACTTCTATGGAAAAGGGTAGCTGGGGGCGGTTAAGCCCCAGTTTGAGGAGACGCTATTCCTAGGCTTTGTTTGCCTGTCGGACACCCACATGCAAAATGGCCAGGTTGTTTACAAGTAAAGCAAGTACGTGAGCCAGGATTGTGAAACGCCTTGGTAAAGGCGGCCCCTAAAGCGAGACCCATGGCATGGGCTGCACCCACGCCTGCACAGAGTCTAATAAATTCAGAAAGTTTCCCTTTATCCTTATGTGGTTGAAGAACATCCTGACATGCTGGGTTGGCATTTTCAAAGGCAAGATGTTTTACATAGGTGCTTTCACCTTCGCTTGGTTCATGCAAGCATTCCGCAGCTAGGTTAAGCCGGGGAACAAACTACCTATAAGGCTCATGGGGCACTTGTCAAATTTTTGCCAGGGAATTTGTAGCCGAGGCCTTTTGAGGGAGGTGTCACCAAGCAGAAAAACCAGCCATCTGAGTCTGCGCCAAGAGTCCAGGAGGGAAACGTGCCTGTTATTTTTAGTGTCAAAAGGCGCATTGCCCACTAGCTAAACTTAAGTCCCAGATTCAGAGGAGGCCTTAGTTAAAATTATTTGAGCAGTTTCCCGACATTGTCTTCGAAATCTGCATTCCATAACAGGAAGTCTCCGGCACTGAAGGTAGCTTGGTCTAAAAATTTCCAATCATTGGGAGTAAGCCATTGTGCGCTGTGGATTTCTAATAAAGCCAACGTGTAGGGCACAGTGGGGCCATAGTGAGCACAAGCCTTATTAAGTTTTTCAAGAAAACATAGGCTTAATTTTTTGTAGACTCTGGGTTCCTTCCTGCCCAGGGGTGAACTCCTCATCCTCTGAGTCCTGATCTCCTTGATCCATTTCCCCCGCTTCCTCCTCTTGTTCCTCATCGAAGTCTTTGACCGCAGCCTGGGCAGGCTTATCTATCTGACTGGTGGTGACTGGGAAGGTGAGAACAGGCCGATGGAGTGGCTTCGACTTTGTATTAGACCGCTGTGGGCCAGCTTGCATTGACTCCATAGCTAAGGCTAATGAAGAGAGCTCAGAGTCAAGGGAATTTAATTATTTTAAAAGATGCATCTCTTCCCGTCTATGTTGGAAGGATGCTGGCAAGGGAGCGAGGTTAGGTAGGGGAAGTAGGGAAAAAATATCTGGGGGGGCACTTGGCCCCTCAAGGGCCAGAGCACAAAAGGCAGGAGGGATATAGGAGGGAGGTGGATGTGTAAATCCTGTAGGCTGTGGCAGGGTCCTGAGAGGTTGCGGGTCTTCTGAATGGTAGAGAGCTGCTTCCTTCTCCAAGATAGCGTCCTTCCCAGGGGTCAATGTGTCTCTGGGATTTAAAACTGGATAAAGGTGGTTTTTAATCATTGGAGCCTTATTAATTAGGGTCGTATTTTGAGGGGGACCAGGAAGGTTCTCAGGGTCCTGGGAAGACTGAGAAGGGTCTATGTCTATACTAATGATGGGCATGCAGAGGAGGGATGAGAGGTCTTTTGCATAATCTCTTCCCCAATCCTGACAAGTTGTAAGGTACCATTGTCAAAGCGAAAACTTTTAAGAATTTCATTAATTAAGTTCCAGTAAGAAAAGGTGGGAACTGGCATTTTTTCTGGGCCAAAGGATTCATAATAATCTTTTAAACAGTCTCCTACTCTAAGCCATTTTTGCCATCAATGGTCCCTTCAAGAGGAAACCATGGACACAATGCTCCTATGTGTGAAAAGAAAAATTTTAAGTCCTTTTTCTTAACATGTGCCCCCCATGTCTTGAAGAACTCCTTGAGGCCTGAAATAAACAAATCATGTGACGATACTGCTTGTCACATGGTGGGTCACTCACCGTGCATCATTCCCACCCTCCTCCTGGATATGTCTTCGGGTGGTGTCTGCTGAGACGATCGCGGGCTCCTCTTACCAAGTCTTCCAGGAGGAAGGGGTTCCCCCTCAGTCAATGGCTTGAGCCCCAGTCAGTGGGCGCCAGATGTCCCGGCCGACAGGACACATCAACATGGGCAGCGAACCTAGATGGGGAGGAATGAAGGGACAAGAGACACGAGACATGAGAGCAACACAGGAGTTCTGATCAAGCTGCAAAATTTTATTGTTCAGACATGGGTATTAAAATGCTGGATTTGGGAAAACTCTCTTATCGGCAGTTCCTGGATGTCTTCACAAGGTGAGATAACTTCAGGATGTTTCTGGAAGAAAGATGGCCACAGGATGTCTCAGGGACACATATGGCTACAGGATGTCTTCCAGACAGGATGTCTCCTGGTGGCTGTTTCTTGTAAGTGTCAGGCTGTTCTTTGAAAAAGAATTCCTTCTACCCTTGACAGTCAGGGATTCAGTATTTCGAATGGAAAATTGGAAAATGAATCCAATGTGTAGGAAAATATGTGCTACCCAAAAATCTTCCAACTCTCATTCAGAACAATGCCTTGACATTTCCTTCACCCCAAGTAAGACACAATCAGAGGAGAAGAGTTAGAAAATCTGTGAATACATATCGGTAATGGAAAATGCTCAGGAGTTCACAACCTTCGAGGTTGTAGAGAAGTTTCAAAAAGTAAGGGACAGGGTAAAAACTCCAAAAACATGGAGCTCTGCTGGCCTAAAGACTTTTTGAAAAACTGCCTCTGAGGTTGGGCACCTGAAATATATGTTGATGACAGGAGCTTTAGCTTCCTTTGTAGTGAGACCATCAAAGCTGGGTCTGCATCTATATGACCTGGAGGACATGGTTTCTTTTTTTCCTATGAACATGAGGCAGCAGGGCTGAATTCTCTCTTTATAGGTAAACTGTTGCCACTGGGGGCTAAGTGTCTTCTAGTGTGGACTGTGAAGCCATTTGGTCATCCTCCAATTTTCGTGGTGTCTCTTGCAGCTGCACTGGGAGTTTGGTATTTGCTTCACAAAATACGAGAAGTTCAACTGGGACACAGTGATGGAGGGAGTTCTGTCACGTGTGGTGGGTAAGGGTCTGCAGGAGAATGCACCAACCTGGCTTATATCCCACATAGCTTGCCCCCTTGACCATAGCAATCTGATTCTAAACATTGCCCTGCAACCTCTCCATATAACAAGATGCCTTTACATACAAGGGTATGGGGGCTGCACCATATCAGTCACAAGGCATTTGGAAGCCAATGGCATATCCACATCACCCCACCACAGATGTTTTAACACACACCTGCACACCACTGCTCTAGGCTGACTACTCATCAGGCTCCAAGTTACTGGCATCTCTGTTCTATACCATTTTCATGAAACCCAGTCAATCAAGGCACTGTCTGGTACACTCATGATCAGCAATAGGACACCCAAAGGTTCTCCAGTGCCACCAGGTGATGGGAATTTCCAAACTTTAATGATATTTATCTAGGCATTTTTCATGGATGAAGTTGAAGGCACTGTGGGTTTCAATTCATTCAGGAACCAAAAAATGGAGAAGAAGCTCATTTAAATGAAAGCTCTGGAGAATTCTAACAGGCAAGGCTTCCCAAAGACAGGCTAAAAGGTCACATTAAGCCAGGAATTTGAGGTCTACAATGTGAGGTCCATGTGTGTTTTGACTTGCAACGATGGCTGCCAAGTCTTTAAGAATAAAATCATGTGATGTCCTTCCTGAAATTTCCAGTGCTCTTCCGAAAGCCTCCCTGGGCCTAGATCTCAGTTTCCAAGTGCGACTCTCATGTGTGGCCTCCTAAAATCCCAACACAATACATGGCAATCCTTCTTTGAGGTCAGTTCCAGAACTCAGTCTCTAAGGGGAATCACATATGTGTTCAAGCCCAGGTGGACATAGTCATCTCTTCCAACGGCCACAAAAATGACCACAATTAAAACCAAAACACTCCCACATGACACACCTGATGCAAAGACCTTCCTGACTTTCAGGGCAAAAGAAGAATAGGTAAGCAAAATGTCCAAAGCAGGGTTTTTCCACTGAGGCATTCCTGGTCACACTGATATCTGAGCTTTCTGAGATGCTCGCCATTCCCTTCAGCTATCCAGTACATGGCCATGTCACAGAGATTTGAGGAGGTACATATCATGGACACAAAACCATGAGCCTATTCTGGAGAGTGCACACAATTCAGGAAGAAAACAGGAACTTAAGAAGTTAGCAGGTGTTCCCCATTGATAAGTCAAGCCGCAGTCCATTCATGAATTGGGCAGGATGAAAGCTGAGAAGCTTTCTACTAGACAGGACTCACCCATTGATGCATTTTCTTTTCTAATGTCTACAACCAGGGACACAGTGGTATAAACAGACATAGAAACACTCGCCTTGTCAAATGACTTACTAGAAACAGTTCCCTCCAAACCAAACAAACCGCCATTCCTACCTATTCTCAGAATATGAGACAAAACCACAAACCCACACCCACTCCCACAAAGACACATCCTTCCCCCAAGTAGGTCTGTGACTATCCAGAGTGTCCTCTGACTGGTGGGCCATACTATGTTCCAATGAAATGGCCTGTCCTGTCTCAGATCTGGTCTCTTCGGCCAACTCTGTGAAGTTGTCAGGAGCCAGCAGTGAGCCACTACCTACTTTCTCAGGAAAAGCCCCTCTTCAGAGCTTTCCTGGTTTTGGCTGTCCTCACATCAGTAGGTACCAAGAATGACTGACTCTGTCCTTGGTAAATCCATACAAGTGAGACCACTGGGATTGGGACTGCCTCTTGGTGCCTGTCTTCTTGGATACCAAGTTCAGAGAGTTCCATCAACAAAGAAGTGAGGTGAGGTCACTTCCTTAAGGAACTGAATCAGATCACTGCCTTGGTAACCACTTTGTCCTAACAGTTGCTTCCAAGACGACCATGAGATGGAGGCTGCCCCTACTTTCTGTGACACTTTCACAAGGTAGAATGGTATATCAACCATAGGCACCTAGGAACAGCTCTCCACACCAACCTGGTTTGGTCCATCTTCTCTACAATAAGAAGAGAGAGGCTGATTCATAAACAACCTTTCATCCTGACCAGGTTGTTTGCATTGGATGCTGACTTTTGCTCTCTCAGGTCCTTCATAGTTGTTTACATCTTCTCCAGGGATCATTTCTGCATGGACCTTGAGGTTCTCAGGAGGTGGAAGATCCCCTATATTCCTGTATTGTAAGACCAACTCTGTCCCTGCTCTTCTGTAAAGTTAGATTGAGGGAACAGTGTATGGTTAGGGTTAATAATATGTTCAATTTGAATTAGGAATCATTCTGCTGGATGAATAATGGTACTGGGAACCTGCGACATTTATAAGTATATATAGGTGAAATATATGTATGAAAACAGAAATCTAAATAAGATTTGAAGCACAGAATGGGGATGGGCCCTTGATTGTGATACTTAGCGTTGAATTATGTTCTGCACAGATGTCTGAGATAGATCGATATACAATGGCATTAGACACTGTACCTTGTATTATTGAATGTATAAGAGAACATCCAGTCAAAAAGGGATAATGGGTAAGATTAGGAAGATAGTAGGTAGGTTTAAGAAGAAGAGTGAGTATAGGATTTGGAAAAAAAGTTCCTTAGCAATAGGGTTTTGATTAGAGTGTGAATGTAAATGTCAGCACAATTGAAGAGTCAGTCACAATGATGAACTGTGGAAAGTATGTAGGAAAGCTGATATAAATAGAGACATTATGAAACCAGGAAAAGTATAAAGTGAGAGATAGGATTAGATATTTTCAACAGGGTTGAGTTTGAATATATAAACTTAGCAAGAAACAAATATGTTGTCACAAATAGGATTGACTTTTGAGAGCATTAGCCAAACTTGACATGGATGGTTTTAGTAATCCATGTTCACTTTACATTTAGGCTTTGGTGCAAACATAAGTGTGACCTTTTCTTTTTGTGTCCAGAATATTACTGTGATAAAATGTATATGTAGATCAGATATCATGAGTATTTCTTCCACCATTACTGGGAGCAAAATTTTGAAGACGTATAAATTAGTATTGGGTTTACAAAGAGGTGTACCCTGTGTCTATGAATATAGAGACAATGCATGAATAGACAATAGTGTGAATAAATAATATAACTGGTTCCACTTTAAATAATGGATTTATTTGATATCTGAAAATATATAAGAAATCTTATATTGATATACAATTATTCATTCCAACCAGTTATACATCTAATAGTAATATTAGGGTTATAGTTTATCATGAAGGGTGTGTGAGTTTTGCTTCAAATATGATTATGGAAATCGAAAATAATATGTTTGGAATGAAGTCTCATAAACAAACCAGTCAAGAAACATGGAGGATTACATGTGTTCTAAAGCAGAAAATGATTGAAAGTGAAACAAATGCCTATAATTTTGCTAACGTATGGATGAAATATATATCCTATAATGTGCATAAACTGAAGAAATTGTAACATACCAGTGGTGAATAAGAATGAACATCAAAATACACATCATGTCCCATAGGAATCTACTTGCATTGATGAGAAACTGGATCAATTATTGTAGAAATATTAGGATTTGTATCCACCATTCACTGAAGTTAGTTTTCATTTCTAGGAAAAAAATATGTATTTCAGGTGGATGAATATTTCCGTGAATAATCTTGTGAAATGTTAACTCTAAATCCACATACATGAATATGAATGAATTTAGGGAGTTTATAATAAGACACATATATTTTATATTTTAAAAAAATTTAGAGTGTATATATATATATATATACACACACACACACACACACACACACACACACACACACAGACATTAAAAATTAGCAATACATATGACAATCGAAATTCACCATGAAATATATATCATCCACAGATCCAAAAATATTCATTTTACTGAACATGGATTTATGTATAATGTTGTTCAACTAGGAAGCTCAACCATAGTTTGAAATTTCAGTTTCAACAGCGTTTAGGCGGAGTGATCTATTCTCACAATTTCTATCTGCCAAGTCAGCCACCTCACAAGAATGTACCTGTGGTACCAGGTAGAATTCTATATGTGCATATAAAAATACATGTGCTGAATAGGCTACAGAGAAAGGGTGACAGTAATTCACATATTTGTTAACTTTAAGTACACATGGAACTATTTCAATTAAAAATTAACTAGATTTATAACACCTACACTTTATCATGCAAAAGCCAAGTCTAACTATACACCATGCCTCCTCTGAAATGTTTGTATTTCTATTCTGTTTGGGTTATTTTACTCCATCATATTAGGATTAGTAGTAAGAGTCTATTAGGGTATGGGTTAGTGTCAGTTATTAAGTATTTCAAATGGAAAATAGGAAAATGAATCCAATGTGTATGCAAATATGTGCTACAAAAAATTTCCACTTTCATCCAGAACAATGCCTTGACAATATCTTTGCCCCTAGTAAGACACAATTAGAGAAGAAGAGTTAGAAAATCTGTGAATACATACCTGGAATGGAAAATGTTCAGGAGGTGGTAGAGGAGTTTCCAAATGTAAGGGACAGTGTAAACACTCCACAAACATGGAGCTATGCTGGCATTAAGACTTCTTGAGAAACTGCCTCTGAGGTTGGGCACTTGAAGTATATGTTGTTGTCAGGAGCTTTAGCTCCCTGTGTACGGAGACCATCAAAGCTGGGTCTGCATCTATGTGACCTGGAGGATATGGTTTCTTATTTTCTAATGAACATGAGGAAGCAGTGATGAATTCTCTCTTTGTAGATAAACTGTGGCCACTGGGGGCTAAGTGTCTCCCTGTGTGGACTTTGAAGCCATTTGGTCATCCTCCAATTTTCGTGGTGTTTCTTGCAGCTGCACTGGGTGTTTTGTATTTGCTTCACAACATACAAAGATTTCAAATGGGTCACAGTGCTGGTGGGAGTCCTGTAAGGTGTGGTGGGTCAGGGTCTTCAGGAGAATGCACCAACCAGGCTTCTATCCCACATTGCTTGCTCCCTTGACCATAGCAACCTGATTCTGAACATTGCCCTGAAACCTGTCCATATAACCAGATGCCTTTTCATATAATTTTCTGCTGGCTGCACCAAATCAGTCACAAGCCATTTGGAAGCCAATGACACACCCACATGGCCACACCACAAATATATTATCAGACAACTGCACACCACTGCTCTAGGCTCACTACTCAGCAGGCTCCAACTTACTGGCATCTCTGTTCTACACCATTGTCAAGAAATCCAGTCAATCAAGGCACTGTCTTGTACACTCATGAGCAGCAATAGGACATCCAATGGTTCTCCAGTGCCACCTGGTCATTGGGAATTTCAAAAATTTCATGGTATTTATCTATCCATTGTTCAAGAATGAAGTTGGAGGCACTTTGGGGTTTCCATTCATCCAAGAACCATGAAATGGTGAGGAAGCTCATTTCAATGAAAGCTCTGGAGATCTCTCACAGGCAAGGCTTCCCAAAGAGTGGTCAAAATGTCACATGCAGACAGGCCCATTGAGGTCTAAAATGTGAGGTCCATGTGTGTTTTGACTCTTAACTATAGCTGCCAAGTCTTTCAGAATAAAATCATGTGATATCCTGGCTGAGATTCTCAGTGCTCTGTGGAAAGCCACCCAGGGCCCAATCTCAGGTTTCAAGGGTGACTCTCATGCGTGTCCTCCTACAATCCCAACACAATTAATGGCAATACTTCTCTGAGGTCAGTTCCAGAACTCAGTCTCGAAGGAGAATCACACCAGAGTTCAAGCCCATGTGGACCCAGTCATCTCTTCCAACCGCCACACAAATGACCACAATTGAAACCAAAACTTTCCCACATGACCCTCATCTTCTTCCATATAGACACTCATCATAAACTCTTGCTGGAGGTTTCCATTAGGAGCGCAGCCCAAGACAATGTCCAAAATATGCACCCTTGCCCGTCATTTGCCTAAAGTGAGCGTGGCCTTGACACCCTTCCTGTAAACCAGGAGTGATCAAATAGGCCTGCCTTTAATACTGCTCTGCTTCTCCAATTTGAGGCCTACTGACTGTCAGGTATAGATTGTTTATGTGATTTGGCATCATGGGAGAACCCAAGCACTTGTGCAGGAGTTCAAAGAACTCATTTGACCCAGAGGATCCTATTCTCACTTGATGGAGGTCAGGAACCTAACAGAGGAAGGCAGGAAACTTCATGCACAATGACTGATATTTTTACAATTTTGGTTTTCAATACACACATGGGAACTTTCTTTATATCCATCAGGTGCTGAGAATCTAATCCATAGCCTGACCCAGAGCCAAGCGGCTGATTCAGACACATCCCTTTCGAAAGCAATTAAGCAAAGCACCACAGGCGATGCCCATTCATTTGCATTTAAAAACTGTTTACTTCAGGCTTCAAAAAGGAGTGGCCTGAGGTAAGGACCTTCCTGACATTCAGGGCAACAGAAAAATAGGTAAGCAGAAGGCCCAAAACAGTGTTTCTCCACTGAGACTTTCCTGGTCACACTGATATCTGAGTTTCCTGAGATGCTCGCCATTCCATTCAGCTATCCAGTACATGGCCATGTCACAGAGCTTGGAGGTGTTACATATCTTGGACACAATACCATGAGCCTATTCTGGGTAGTGGCCAAAATTTAGGAAGAAAACAGGAACTTAGGACGATAGTAGGGGTGGCCCATCCATAAGGCAACCTGCAGTCCAGTCATAAATTGGGTAAGATGAATGCTGGAAAACTTTCTTCTAGACAGGACATATCCATTGATGCATTCTCTTTTCTCGTGTCTACAACCACGGACACAGTGAGATACACAGATATAGAAACACTCACCTTTTCAAACGACTTTTTAGAAACAGTCCACTCCAAACCAAACAAACCGCCTTTCCTACCTATTCTCAGAACATGAGACAAAACCACAAACTCACACCCACACCCACAAAGGCACTTCCTTCCCCCAATATGTCTGTGATTATCGGGAGTGTCCTCTGTCTGTGGACCATATTGTTACCCCGAACTGGCCTGCCCTGTCTCAGATCTGGTCTCCGTGGCCAAATCTGTGAAGTTGTCAGGAACCAGCGATGACCAACTACCTGCTTTCTTAGGAAAGGACCCTCTTCATCGCTGTCCTGGCATTTGGCCATTCTCACATCAGTAGGTACCAAAAAATGACTCTCTGCCCTTGGTAAAACCAAACATGTGATCCCACTGGGACTGTGACTGGGACTGGCTCTGGATGCCTGGCTTCCTTGATCCCAAGTTCAGAGAGTTCCATCACCAAGTAAGTTAGGTGAAGTCACTTTCTTCATGAAATGAATGAGGTCACTGCCTTGGCAACCACTTTGTCCTAGCAGTTGCTGCCAAGGGTCCCATGAGATGGAGGCTGTTCCTACTTTCTGTGACACTGTCACAAGTTAGAATGGTATATCAACCATATGCACCGGGGAACTTCTCTCCATACAGGCATGCTTTGGTCCATCTTCTCTACATTAATAAGAAAGAGGCTGATTCAGACACATCCTTTCATCCTGTCCAGGTTCTTTACCATGTCAGAAGACTTTTGCTCTCTTTGGTACTACATAGCTGCCTACAACTTCTCCAAGGATCATTTCTGCATTGACCTTTGAGGTTCTCAGCAGGTGGAAGATCCCCTACATTCCTGTATTGTAAGACCAACTCTGTCCCTGCTCCTCTGTAAAGTTAGATTGAGGGAACAGCGTATGGTTAGGGTTAATAACAGGTTCGATTTCGGTTAGGAATCATTCTGCGGGATGAATAATGTTATTGGGAACCTGCGATATTTAAAAGAATATAAAGGTGAAATATAAGTTTGAAAACCCAAATCTATGTAAGTTTTGAAGCACAGAAGTGTATTGGGCCCTTGGGTAGGATACTTAGCTTTGAATTATGTTCTGCACAGATGTCTCTGATTAATCGCTATACAATGGCATAGGACCTTTACCTTGGATGATTGAATGTTGAAGAGAACATGCAGTCAAAAAGGGATAATCGGTAGGATTAGGAAGATAGTCAGAAGGTTTAGAAAGAAGAGTGAGTATAGGATTTGGACCAAAAGTTTTTTAGCAATAGGGTTTCGGGTAGAGAGTGAATGTAAATGTCAGCACATGTGAAGAGTCATTCACAATGATGAACTGGGGAAAATATGTATGAAAGTAAATATCAATTGAGACAAAAGGAAATCAGGCAAAGTATAATGTGAGTTATAGGATTAGACATTTTCAACAGGGTTGAGGTTGAATATATAATCTTAGCAAGAAACAAATATGTAGTCACCAATTGGATTGACATTTGAGAGCATTAGGCAACCTGGACATGGATGTTATTACTAATACATGCTCACATTCCATTTAGGCTTTGGTACAATCATAAGTGTGACCTTTGCATTTTGTGTCCATAATATTACTGTGATAAAATATATATGTAGATCAGGTGACATGAGTATATCTTCCACCATTTCTGGGAGCAATATTTTGAAGAGGTATAAATTAGTATTGGGGGTACAAAGAGGTGTACCCTATTTCTATGAATATACAGATAATGCATGAATAGAACATACTCTGAATAAAACATATACTCATTCCACTATATATAATGAATTGAATTGATATCTGAAAATATACAGGAAATCAAATATTGATATACAGACATTCATTACAACCAGTTATACATCAATGATAATATTAGTATTAGGATTTTCATGAAGAGTGTGTGAGTTTCGCTTCAAAATTGATTTTGGAAATCGAAAATAATGTGTTTGGAAAGAAGTCTCATGAAAAGACCAGTAAAGCAACATGGAGGAATACATGTGTTCAGAAGCAGGAAGTGATTGAAAGTGAAACAAATTCCTATATATTTTTGAAATTTTGGATGAAATATATATACTATGATGTGCATAAACTGAAGAAATAATAATGTCCCATTGTTGAATAAATATGAATGTCAAAATATATATCATGTCCCATAGGAATCTGCTTGCGTTGATGTTAAACTGGGTCAGTTACTGTAGAAATATTAGGATTTGTATACACCATTCACTGAAGTTAGTTGTCAGTAATAGGAAACAAATATGAATTTCAGGTGGATGAATATTTTAGAAAATATTCTTGTGAAAAGTTGATTATAAATCCACATAAATGAATATGAATGAATTTAGGGAGTGTATAATAAGTCACATATATTACATATTTTGAAAAATCTGGAGAGTATATATATATATATATATATATATATATATATATATATATATATATATACAGAGAGAGAGAGAGACATTAAAAACTAGCAATATATATGCCAATCAAAATTCATCATGAAATATATATCATACACAGATCCAAAAATATTCATTATACTGAACATGGATTTATGTATAATGTTGTTCAACTAGAAAGTTCACCCATAGTTTGAAATTTCAGTTCCAACAGCATTTACGAGGAGTGATCTCTTCTCACAATTTGTATCTGCCAAGTCAAACACCTCGCAAGAATATACGTGTGGTACCAGGTAGAAATCTATATGTGCATAGAAAAATACATGTGCTTAATAGGTTACAGAGAAAGGGAGAAAGGAATTCACATATTTGTTAACTTTAAAAACTCATGGAGAACTATTTCAAAAAAAAATTTGCAAGATTTATAACTCCTACCCTATATTATGCAAAAGGCAAGTCCTAGTATACACCTTGCCTCCACTGAACTGCTTGTACTTCTTTTCTGTTTTTTGTTATTTTTCTCCATCATATTAGGATTAGTAGTCAGAGTCTAGTTGGGAATTGGTTAGGGTCAGAGATTCAGTGTTTTGAAGGGAAATTGAAAAATGTATCCAATGCCTATGCAAATATGTGCTACCCAAAATCTTCCCACTCTCATCCAGAACAATGCCTTGACATTATCTTTTACCAAAGTAAGACACAGTTAGAGGAGAAGAGTTAGAAAATCTGTGAATACATATCTGGAATGGAATATGCTCAGGAGTTCACAACCTTGGAGGTGGTAGCAGAGTTCAAAAAAGTAAGGCAAAAGGTAAACACTCCTCAAACATGGAGCTCTGCTGGCTGAAAGAATTCTTGAGAAACTGCCTCTGAGGTTGGTCACTTGAAATATATGTTGTTTTCAGGAGATTTAGTTCTTTTGTAGAGAGACTATCAAAGCTGGTTCTGCATATATGTGACCTGTAAGACATGGTTTCTTATTTTTCATTGAACATGTGGCAGCAGTGCTGAATTCTTTTTTTGTAGCTAAACTGTGGACACTGGCGCTAAGTTTCTCCCTGTGTTAACTGGGAAGACATTTGTTCATCCTCCACTTTTAGTGGTGTTTCTTGCTGCTGCATTGGGAGTTTGGTATTTGCTTCACGAAATAAAGGAGTTCAATTGGGACACATTGCTGGAGGGAGTTTAGTCACGTGTGGTGGGTGAGGGTTTGCAGGAGAATGCAATAACCGGGCTTCTATCCCACATAGCTTGCCCCCTTGATCATAGCAACCTGATTCTGAACATTTCCCTGAAACCTCTCCATATAACAAGATGCCTTTACCTATTGGGTCTGTTGGCTGTAACCATATCAGTCACAAGCCATTTGGAAGCCAATGGCAGATCCACGTGGCCCCACCACAGATGTTTTGTCACACATCTATCCACCACTGCTCTAGGCCCACTAATCATCAGGCGACAACTTACTGGCATCTCTGTTCTTCACCATTTTCATGAAACCCTGTCAATCAAGGCACTGTCTGGTATTCTATGATCAGCATCAGGACATCCAAAGGTTTTCCAGTGCCACCTCGTCATGGAAATTTCAAAAATTTCATGGTATTTATCTAGCCATTATTCAAGGAAGAAGTTGTAGTCACTGTGGGTTTCAATTCATTCAGGAACCATTAAATGTTAAGGAAGCTCATTTCAATAAAAGCTCTGGAGAACAATCACAGGCAAGGCATCCCAAATAGTGGCCAAAAGGTCACATGAAGCCAGGACCATTGAGGTCTACAATGTGAGGTCCATGTGTGTTTTGACTCTCAACTATGGCTGCCAAGTTTTTCAGAATAAAATCATGTGATATCCTGGCTGAGATTCTCAGTGTTCTGTGGAAAGCCACCCTTGGCCTAGATCTCAGTTTCAAAGGGCGACTCTCATGCGTGGCCTCCTAACATCCCCACACAATCCATGGCAATACTTCTCTGAGGTCAGTTCTACAACTCAGTCTCTAAGGAGTATTACACCAGAGTACAAGCCGAGGTGGACCCAGTCATCCCTTCCAACTGCCACACAAATGACCAAAATTAAAACCAAAACATTCCCACATGGCCCTCATCTTCTTCCACATAGACCCTCATTATAACCTCTGGCTGGAGATTTCCATGAGGGGTACAGCACAAGAGAGTGTCCAAAATAAGCTCCCTTGGCCCTCATTTGCCTAAAGTCAGGGTGGCCTGGACACCATACCTGTGAACCAGGAGTGATCAAATAGGCCTGCCATTACAACTGCTCTGCTTCTCCAATTTGAGGCCTACTGACTGTTGGGTTTAGATTCTTTATGTGAAGTGGAATCATGAGAAAACCCACGCACCTCTGCATGGCTTTGAAAAACTCATTTGACCCAAAGGATCCCTATACTCACTTGATGATTGTCAGCAACCTAATAGAGGAAGGAGAGAGACATCATCCACAATGACTGAATTTTGCCATTTTGGTTTTGGATGCACACATGGGATCTTTCTTTATATCCATCAGGTGCTGAGAATCTAAGCCACAGCCTCACACAGGGCCAAGAGGCTGATTCAGACACATCCCTTTCAAAGCAATTAAGCAAAGAGCCACAGGTGATGCCCAATCATTTCCATATGAAAACTGTTTTTTTCATGCTTCACAAAGGGGTGGCCTGAGGCAAAGACCTTCCTGTCATTCAGTGAAACAGAAAAATAGGTAAGCAAAAGGCACAAAACATGGTTTCTCCATTGAGACTTACCTGGTCACACTGATATCTGAGTTTTCTAAGATGCTCGCCATTACCTTCAGCTATTCAGTACATGGCCATGTGACAGAGCTTGGGGTGGTACCTATCTTGGACACAAAACCATGAGACTATTCTGCAGATTGGTCAGAATTCAGGAAGAAATTTGAAACTTAGGAAGATATTAGGTGTTGCCCATCGATAAGGCAACCTGCAGTGCAGTCATAAATTGGGCAGGATGAATGCTGGGAAGCTTTCTACTAGACAGGACACATTCATTGATGCATTCTCTTTTCTAATGTCTACAACCACGGACACAGTGTTATACACAGACATAGAAACACTTGCCTTGTCAAACGACTATCTAGAAACAGTCCACTGCAAACCAGACATACCAGCTTTTCTACCTATTCTAAGAAAATGAGACAAAAACACAAACTCACACCCACAAACACAAAGGCACCTCCTTCTCCAAGTAAGTCTGTGAATATCCAGAGTGTCCTCTGACTGGCGGGCCCTACTATGTTCCCCCGAAATGGCCTGTACTGTGTCAGATCTGGTCTCCTTGGCCAACTCTGTGAAGTTGTTAGGAGCCAGCGGTGAGCCACTACCTAGTTACTAAGGAAAGGCCCGTCTTCAGAGCTCTCCTGGCATTTGGCCATCCTCACATCATTAGGTACCAAAAAAGACAGAATCTGTCATTAGTAAAACTAAACAAGTGAGCCCACTGGGACTGGGACTGGGACTGGCTGTGGATGCCTGGCTTCCTGGATCCCAAGTTCAGAGAGTTCCATCACCAAAGAAGTAAGGTAGGTCACTTCCTTCAGGAACTGAATAGGTCAATGCCTTGTCAAACACTTTGTCCTAATAGTTGCTTCCAAGGGTCCCATGAGATGGAGGCTGCCCCTACTTCCTGTGACACTGTCACAAGTTAGAATGGCATATCAACCATAGACACACGGGAACAGCTCTCCACACAGACCTTGTTTGGTCCATCTTCTCTACATTAAGAAGAAAGTGGCTGATTCAGACACACCCCTTCATCCTGACAAGGTTGTTTGCCATGGAAGATGACTTTTGCTCTCTCAGGTCCTTCATAGCTGCCTACCTCTTTTCCAGGGATCATGTCTGCATGGACCTTTGAGGTTCTCAGCAGGTGGAAGATCCCCTACATTCCTGTATTGTAAGACCAACTCTGTCCCTGATCTTCTGTAAAGTTAGATTGATTGAACAGTGTATGTTTAGGGTCAATAACATGTTGGATTTAGTTTAGGAATCATCCTGCAGAATGAATAATGGTATTTGAAACTGCGATATTTACCAGAATATATATGTGAAATATAAGTGTGAAACCAGAAATCTAGGTAACATTTGAAGCCCAGAAGGGCATTGGACCCTTGATTGTGATACTTAGCATTGAATTGCATTCTGCACAGAGGTCTCAGATAGATCAATATACAATGGCATAAGACCTTGTACCTTGCTTGATTGAATGTAGAAGAGAACAACCAGTCAAAAAAGGATAGTCGGTCGGATTAGGAAGATATTCGGTAGGTTTACAAAAAGAATGAGTATAGGATTAGGAACAAAAGTTTATTAGCAATAGGTTATCGATTAGAGTGTGAATGTAAATGTCAGCACATGTGAAGAGTCAATCACAATGATGAACTGGGGAAAATATGTAGGAAACAGAAATAGAGCCATAATGAAATCAGGCAATGTATAAAGTGAGGGATAGGATTAGACATTTTCAGTAGGGTTGAGTTTGAATATATAATCTTAAGAAGAAACAAATATGTAGTCACCAATAGGATTGACATTTGACAGCATTAGGCAACATGGACATGGATGTTTTTAGTAATCCATGTTTACTTTCCTTTTAGTCTTTGGTACAAACATAAGTGTGACCTTTGCATTTTGTGTTCCGAATATTTCTGTGACTAAATGTATAAGTAGATCAGGTGATATGAGTATTTCTTCCACCATTTCAGGGAGCAATATTTTGAAGACGTATAAATTAGTATTGGGGGTATAAAGAAGTGTACACTGCGTCTATGAATATAGAGATAATGCATGAATAGACCATTCTGTGAATAAATAACATAACTCTTTTCACTTTAAATAATGGATTGAATTTTTATCTGAAAATATATAAGAAATCCTATATTGGTATGCAATCATTAATTCCAACCTGTTATACATCTAATGGTAATATCAGAGTTATAATTTATCATAAAGTTTATGTGAGTTTTGCTTCAAAAGTGATTATGGAAATTGAAAGTCATGTGTCTTGAAAGAAGTCTCATGAAAAGACCTGTCAAGAAACATGGAAGAATACATGTGTCCTGAAGCAGGAAGTGATTGAAAGTGAAGCAAATTCCTATAAATTTGCGAACTTGTGGGGAAATCTTAAGAGCCCCTCCCAGCTCTCCCTTGAGCGCGATATCCAGTCCGAGGGAATTAGGAGTGGCACGGGACTCGTGGTGCAGACCTCCAGGCCACCGCTCCCACCAGTGCTGAAAACTGAAGTCTCTTGCTCCAGCTTCCGGGGGCATGGCTTCCGGAGTGCAAGCAAATTCGCTGGGGGTTCTCAGGCCTAAGCTCTAAAAACTTAGGGTCTGAGGGAGACAAACAGGGAGATTGTGCCCAGGCGTTCATGAAAACAGGGCTCCTAGGAGCAGCAGACCTGGCATGTAGCCAGTATTGTGGTGAGTGTCACAGGTGAGTGGGGCCTGGCTTGAGGAAACACAAAAGAAGGCCCTAGGCACTCAGGATTGGACACCCACCCAGTGTGGGAGGAATAGCTGCTGCACAGTGATTGGTTCCCACCTATTGAAAGGAGAAGCTTGGCCCAGTGGGCACAGCTCTACCTAATGGAAAAAAAAGTTTATTGCAATCTATGACTGCATTTATTATTATTATTATTATATTAGTTTGTTTTTTTTGTTTTTGTTTTTTTTTTTGTTTTCTTTTATTTTCATTTTTTGTTGCTGTTCTTTAACTTTTTTAAAATGTTTTTAATTTTTTTTAATTTTTTCTTTTGTTATTATTATTTTTTAAAATTTTAATTTTATATTATCATAATCATTTTTTTAAAAAAATCATTTTCTTTCTTTATTTTCTATTTTTTCTATTGTCTTTTCATTTCTTTTCAATTTTCTTATTTCCCATTCCTTGCATTCTACCTGCCTACTCTCATTCTCTTTAGTGACTTTTTCCCTTCCCTTCTAAAATCTTTCCTCCCAAGCATCAAATAAATTTATAAGAGTAAACAGTAACTAAGCAGTCAAACAGAACAAGTAACATGAGCAGCATAAACAAGCAAGGAAGAAAAGGAGTACAAACCACGAAGGACACCCTAAATATTCAGGAGGACCTAGAGTCATCAGAAAAATGGTCATATAAAGAACTCAAGGAATACCTTAGACAGATGGAATGGAAACTTAAAGAGGATACGAGACAGAAAATCCAAACAGTAAAAGAAAACATTGAAAATGAATTACATAAACAGATAAAAGAAAAAGTTAAGCATCTTTATCAGAGGATAGAGATTATAAAAAATCAAACAATAATTCTAGAAATGAAGGAAATGATAAACCAAATTAAGAACTCCATTGAGAGTATCACTAACAGAGTGGTGCAAGTAAAAGCCAAAAGGTCAGATAATGAAGACAAAATATATCATCTTGAAACGAGTCCAGCCAACTCAGAAAGGCTGGCACAAAAATCACAAGAAAAACATCCAAGAGATTTGGGATAACATAAAAAAAAACACACTTACGAGTCATCAGGATAGAGGAAGGTACAGAGACTCAAACCAAGGGAATGAGAAAACTGCTGAATGAAATAATTACAGAAAACTTTCCAAAAATAAAAAAGGAAATGGATATACAAATTGTAGCTGCATACAGGACAAGAGCACACAAAATCACAGTAGACCAATGCCAAGACACATTGTTATGAAGATATCCAATATACAGAACAAAGAGAAAATAATAAATCTACAAGAGAATGGAGGCAGAATACATTCAGTGGTAAACAAATAAGGTTAACAATGGATATTTCATCACAGACGCTGAAAGCGAGAAGATCCTGGAAAAATGTATATCAAACACTGAAAGACAATGGATGCCAACCAAGAATTATGTATCCAGCATAAATAACCATCAGGTCCAACAACGAAATAAGAATCTTTCATGATAAACAAAAGCTAAAAGAATTTGAAGCCAGAAAACAAGCATTGCAAAGCATCTTGAGCAAAACACTACACAAGAAAGAAATGAAAAACAACAACCAAAACCATCAGTGGGAAGTACCTTGGTAATGACAGAGGCAGGGTGAAAGCTTGTCATGGAGAAACAAACTAAATTAAAAAAAATATGAATAATCAAACATGGCTGGCATACAAACCATACATCAATAGTAACTCTGAATGTAAATGGCTTAAAGTCTCCAATAAAGCGACATAGGCTGGTAACTTGGATTAAATAAACAAATCCAACAATATGTTGCCTCCAGGAGACACATCTGAAATGCAAAGACACACAGGCTGAAGGTGAAAGGTTGGGAGAAAATACACCATGCACACTTATCCTCATAAACAAGGAGGGGTGGACATCCTCATATCGAATAAAATCGACTTCAAGACTAAGTTAATCAAAAGGGATAAGGAAGGACACTATATACTGTTAAAAGGAACCATTCACTAACAAGACATAACAATTATCAATATTTATGCACTAAATAATGGTGCTACGTTGTTCATGAAACAAATTCTCCTCAAGCTCCATAATGAAATAGACCACAACACAATAATTATGGGTGACTTCAACACACATCTATCATCATTGGACAGATCCTTCAAACAAAAGTTGAATAAAGAAAGTATAGAACTCAATATCACAATCAATAACCTACATGTAACTAACATATATAGAATATATCAACCATCATCAAGTGGATATACTTTTTTTCTCAGCAGCACATGGATCCTTCTCAAAAATAGACAATATATGATGCCATAGGGCAACCCTCAGTAAATATAAAGGTGTGGAGATAATACCATGCATTTTATCTGATCATAATGGAATGAAACTGGAAATCAATGATAAAAGAAGGAAGGAAAAATCCTACATCACATGGATAATGAACAATATGTTACTGAATGATCAGTGGGTTAGAGAAGATATAAAGGAGGAAATCAAAAAATTCTTAGAGATACATGAAAATACAGATGCAACATATTGGAATCTATGGGACACAATGAAAGCAGTTTTAAGAGGGAAATTCATTGCCTGGAGGTCATTCCTGAAAAAAAGTAAAACCGAACAAATAAATGAGCTCACACTTTAACTCAAAGCCCTAGAAAAGGAAGAGCAAAACAACAGAAAATGTAGCAGAAGGCAAGAAATAATTAAAATCAGAGCAGAAATCAACGAAATTGAAACAAAAGAAACTATTGAAAAAATTAACAAAACTAAAAGGTGGTTCTTCGAAAAAATATATATGTTCGACAGACCCTTAGCCATGCTAATGAAGAGAAGAAGAGAGAGAACTCAAATTACTAACATATGGGATGAAAAAGGGTATATTACAACAGATGCTTCCGAAATACAGAAGACAATTAGAAATTATTTGGAAAACCTATATTCCAATAAAATAGAAGATAGTGAAGACATCAACAAATTTCTTAAGTCATATGATTTGCCCAGACTGAGTCAGGAGGATACACACAATTTAAACAGACCAATGTCAATGGATGAAACAGAAGAAGCAATCAAAAGACTACCAACCAAGAAAAGCCCAGGAACGGATGGCTATACAGCGGAGTTTTACAAAACATTTAAAGAAGATTTAATACCAATACTTTTCAAGTTATTTCAGGATAGAGAAAAAGAGGGAGCTCTGCCAAATTCATTCTATGAGGCCAACATCACGCTGATTCCGAAATCAGAAAAAGACACCTCAAAGAAAGAAAACTACAGACCAATATATCTGATGAACCTACATGCAAAAATCCTCAATAAAATTCTGGCGAATCGAATACAAAGGCACATCAAATAATTAGAAATTATTTTGAAAATCATTATTCCAATAAAATAGAAAATAGTGAAGACATCGATAAATTTCTTAAGTCATATGATTTGCCCAAACTGAGTCAGGAGGATACACACAATTTAAACCGACCAATATCAATGGATGAAATAGAAGAAGCAATCAAAAGACTACCAACCAAGAAAAGCCCAGGAACGGATGGCTATACAGCGGAGTTTTACAAAACCTTTGAAGAAGAATTTATACCAATACTTTTCAAGTTATTTCAGGAAATAGAAAAAGAGGGAGCTCTGCCAAATTCATTTTATGAGGCCAACATCACCCTAATTCCAAAACCAGAAAAAGACAACCCAAAGAAAGAGAACTACAGACCAATATATCTGATTAACCTAGATGCAAAAATCCTCAATAAATATCTGCCTAATCGAATACAAAGGCACATCAAAAAAATTTTTCACCAGGATCAAGTAGGATTCATCCCTGGGATGCAACGATGGTTCAATATACGAAAATCAATAAATGTTATTCATCATATCAATAGACTTAAAGATAAGAACCATATGATCATCTCGATAGAAGCAGAAAGCATTTGACCAAGTACAGCATCTCTTTATGTTCAAAACATTAGAAAAATAGGGATAACAGGAACTAACCTCGACATTTTAAAAGCTATCTATGCTAAGTCTCAGGCTAGCATCATTATGAATGGAGAAAAATTGAAGGCATTCCCTCTAAAATCTGGAACAAGACAGGGATGCCCTCTGTCACCAGTTCTATTCAATATAGTTCTCGAAACACTGGCCAGAGCAATTAGACAGACGAAAGAAATCAAAGGCATAAAAATAGGAAAATAAGAACGTAAATTATCACTATTTCCTGGTGACATGATTCTATACATAGAAAACCCAAAGGGGTCTACAAAAAAATCTACTAGAACTAATAAATGAATTCAGCAAAGTGGCAGGATATACAATCAAAACGCATAAATCAAAGGCATTTCTGTATATCAGCGACAAAACTTCTGAAACAGAAATGAGGAAAAACACTCCATTCACAATATCGTCAAAAAATTAAATACTTGAAAATCAACCTAACAAAAAAGGTGAAAGACTTATACAATGAAAACTACAGAACCCTAAAAAGGGAAGTAGAAGAAGATCTTAGAAGATGGAAAAATATACCCTGTTCCTGGATAGGCAGAACTAACATCATCAAAATGGCGAAATTACCAAAAGTTTTCTATAGGTTTAATGCAATGCCAATCAAAATCCCAAAGGCATTTCTTGTAGAAATAGATAAAGCAATCATGGAATTCATATGGAAAAATATAAGACCCAGAATAGCAAAAGCAATTCTAGCAGGAAGTGTGAATCAGGCGATATAGCGATACCAGACTTAAAACTATACTACAGAGCAATAGTAACAAAAACAGCATGGCACTGGTACCAAAACAGGCGGGTTGACCAATGGGTACAGAATAGAGGACACAAAGACTAATTCACAAAGCTACAACTATGCTATATTTGATAAAGGAGCTAAAAGCATGCAATAGAGGAAATATAGCATCTTCAACAAATGTTTTTGTATAAAATGGAAATCCATATGCAACAAAATGAAACCGAATCCCCTCCTCTTGCCATGCACAAAAGTTAACTCAAAGTGGATCAAGGAGCTAGATATCAAATAAGAGACTCTGCATCTGATAGAAGAAAAAGTTGGCTCTGATCTACATAATGTGGGGTCGGGCTCCAAATTCCTTAACAGGACACCCATAGCAGAAGAGTTAATAACAACAATCATCAAATGGGACTTACTTAAACTGAAAAGTTTTTTTTCTCAGCAGGATAAAAAATGAGAGAGGTAAATAGGGAGCCTAAATCATGGGAACAAATTTTTACTCCTCACACTTCAGATAGAGCCCTAATATCCAGAGTATACCAAGAACTCAAAAAATTAGACAATAAGATGATAAATAACCCAATCAAAAAATGGGCCATGGACCTGAACCAACACTTCTCAGAGGAGGACATTCAATCAATCAGTAAGTACATGAAAAAATGCTCACCATCTCTAGCAGTCAGAGAAATGCAAATTAAAACCACCCTAAGATACCATCCTACTCTAGTAAGATTGGCAGCCATTATGAGGTCAAACAACAACAAGTGCTGGCGAGGATGTGGAGAATAGGGTACTCTTATACATTGCTGGTGGGACTGCAAACTGTTGTGGCAATTTTGAAAAGCAGTATGGAGATTCCTGGGAAAGCTGGGAATGGAACCACCATTTGACCCAGCTATTGCCCTTCTCAGACTATTCCCTGAAGACCTTAAAAGAGCATATTACAGGGATACTGCCACATCGATGTTCATAGCAGCACAATTCAAAATTGCTAGACTGTGGAACCAACCCAGATGCCCTTCAGTAGATGAATGGATAAAAAAAATGTGGTATTTATACACCATTGAGTATTATGCATCATTAAAAAATGACAAAATCATTGAATTTGCAGGGAAATGGATGGCACTAGAGCAGATTATGCTTAGTGAGCTACCCAAACCCTAAAAAACAAATAAAAATGTCTTCTTTGATATAATGAGAGCAACTAACAACAGAGCAGGGAGGAAGAGCAGGAAGAAAAGATCAACATTAAACAGAGACATGAGGTGGGGGGCGGAAAGAGAGAGATAAAGGAAATTGCATGGTAATGGAGGGAGACCCTCATTGTTACACAAAATTACATATAAGAGGTTGTGAGGGGAATGGGAAAATAAACAAAGATATAAATGTATTACAGTAGATGGGGTAGAGAGGGAAGATGGGAGGGGAGCAGGGATAGTAGAGGATAGAAAATGTAGCAGAATACAACAGTTACTAATAGGGCATTATAAAAATGCGGATGTGTAACAGATATGATTCTGCAATCCGTACTTGGGATAAAAATGGGAGTTCATAACCCACTTGAATCTAATGTATGAAATATAATATGTCAAGAGCTTTGTAATGTTTTGAACACCCAATTAAAAAAATAAAATAATAATATGAAATAAAATAATTTAAAAAAAACACATGGAGAAATATTTCACTGTCATCCAGAACAATGCCTTGACATTACCCTCGCCCCAAGTAATTCATCATTAGAGGAGAAGAGTTCGAAAATCTGGGAATACATAGCTGGAATTTAATATGCTCAAAAGTTCACAACCTTGGAGGTGGTAGAGTAGTTTACTAAAGTAAGGGACAGGGTAAACACTCCACAAATATGGAGCTCTGCTGGCCTAAAGACTTCTTCAGAAACTGCCTCTGAGGTTGGGCACTTGAAATATATGTTGTTGTCAGGAGGTTTAGATTCCTTTGTAATGAGAGCATCAAAGCTGGGTCTGCATCTATGTGACCTGGAGGACATGGTTTCTTATGTTCCAATGAACATGAGTCAGCAGTGCTGAATTCAATCTTTGTAGGTAAACTGTGGTCACTGGGGGCTAAGTGTCTCCCCGTGTGGACTGTGAAGCCATTTGGCCGTCCTCCACATTTTGTGGTGTTTATTGCTGCTGCACTGGTAGTTTGGTATTTTCTTCACAAAATACAAGGAGTCCAACTGGGACAAAGTGTTGGAGGGAGTTTCTCAAGTGTGGTGGGTCAGGGTCTGCAGGAGAATGCACCCACCAAGGTTCTATTCCAAATAGCTTGCCTCTTGACCATAGCAACGTGATTCTGAACATTGCCCTGAAACCTCTCCAAATAAAAATACGCCTTTACATATAAGGGTCTGCTTGCTGCACCATGTCAGTCACAAGCAATTTGGAAGCCAATGGAAGATCCACATGGCCCCACCACAGATGATTTATCACACACCTGCCGACTGCAGCTCTATGCCCACTACTCAGCAGGCTCCAAATTACTGGCATCTCTGCTCTACACCATTTTCTTGAAACCCAGTCCATCAGGCACTGTCTAGTATACTCATAGTCAGCAACAGGATATCCAAAGTTTCTCCAGTGCCACCTGGTCATGGAAATTTAAAAAAATTTCACCGTATTTATCTAGCCATTTTTCAAGGATGAAGTTGAAGGCACTGTGGGTTTCACTTCATTCAGGAACCATTAAATGGTGAGGATGCTCATTTCAATGAAAGCTCTAGAGAACTCTCATAAGCAAGGCTTCCCAAAGAGTGGCCAATGATCACATGAAGCTAGGCGCATTGAGGTCTACAATGTGAGGTCCATGTGTGTTTTGACTCTCAACTATGGCTGCAAGCCTTTCAGAATAAAATTATGTGATACCCTGGCTGAGATTCCCAGTGCTCTGTGCAAAGCCAACCTGGGCCTAGATCTCAGTTTCCAAGGGCAAATCTCATGCGTGGCCTCCTAAAATCCCAACACAATTCATGGCAATACTTCTCTGAGGTCAGTACCACAACTCAGTATCTAAGGGGAATCACACCAGAGTTCCAGCCCAGGTGGACCCAGTCGTCACTTCCAACCGCCACCCAAATGACCACAATTAAAACCAAAACACTCCCACATGACCCACATCTTCTTCCATATAGACACTCATCATAACTTCTGGCTGGAGGTTTCCATAAGGGGCTCCGCCCAAGCCAGTGTCAAAAATAAGCTCCCTTGCCAATTAATTTGACTAAACTCAGGGTGGCCTGTACACCCTTCCTGTGAACCAGATGTGATCAAATAGGCCTGCCATTAATACTGCTCCGCTTCTCCAATTTGAGGACTACTGACTGTGGGTTTTAGATTCTTTATGTGAACTGGAGTCATGATAAAACCCAAGCACCTATGGGATAGAATCTGCAGGGCGTTGAGGAACTCATTTGACACAAAGGATCCCTATTCTCACTTGATGGAGGTCACAAACCTTACAGAGGAAGACGAGAGACTTCATCCACAATGACTGCTCTTTTTGCCACTTTGGTTTTGGATGTACACATGGAATCTTTCTTTAGATCCATCAGGTGATGAGAAACTAAGCAACAGCCTCACACAGGGCCAATGGTCTGAATGAGACACATCTTTTTCAAAGCAATTAAGCAAAGATCCACAGGTGATCCATTCATTTCCATTTTAAAACTGTTTTCTTCAGGCTTCACAAAGGGGTGGCCAAAGGCAAAGACCTTCCTGACATTCAGGGCAACAGAACAATAGGTAACCAAAAGGCCCAAAGCAGGTTTTCTCCACTGAGACTTTAATGGTCACAGTGATTTCTGAGTTTTCTGCGATTCTCGCCATTCCCTTCAGCTATCCAGTACATGGCCATGTCACAGAGCTTGGAGGTGGTATATATCTTGCACAAAAACCATGAGCCTATTCTGGAGAGTGGCCAGAATTCAGGAAGAAAAGTGGAACTTAGGAAGATAGCAGGTGTAGCCAATTGATAAGGCAAGCCTCAGTCCATTCATAAATTGTGCAGGATGAATTCTGGGAAGCTTTCTACTAAACAGGACACATCCATTGATCCAATATCTTTTCTAATGTCTACAACCATGGATAACAGTGGGATACACAGACATAGAAACACTCGCCTTGCCAAACGACTTACTAGAAACAGTTCACTCCAAACCAAACAAACTGCCTTCCTTGCCTATTCTCAGAACATGAGACAAAACCACAAACCTACAACCAAACCTACAAAGGCACCTCCTTCCGCCAAGTAGGTCTTTGACTATCTGGAGTGTCCTCTGACTTTTGGGCCATACTATGTTCCCCCGAAATGGCCACTCCTGTCTCAGATTTGGACTCCATGGCCAACTCTATGAAATTGTCAGGAGCCAGCTGTGAGCCACTACCTGCTTTCTCAGGAAAGGCCCCTCTTCAGAGATTTCCTGCCGTTTGGCCATCCTCACATTAGTAGGTACCAAGAGAGACTGACTCTGTCCTTGGTAAATCCAAACAAATGAGACCACTCGGACTGGAACTGGCCCTGGCTTTTGTGCCTGAATTCCTGGATCCCAAGATCAGAGAGTTCCATCACCAAGAAAGTGAGGTGAGGTCACTTCTTTCAGGAACTGAAAAATCTGTGGAAAGCAACCCTGGGCCTAGATCTCAGTTCCAAGGGTGACTCTTATGCGTGGCCTCCTAAAATCCCAACAAAATTCAATGCAATACTTCTCTAAGGTCAGTTCCACAACTCAGTCTCTAAGGGGAATCACACCAGAGTTCAAGCCCAGGTGGACCCAGTCATTTCTTCCAACCGCCACACAAATGACCAAAATTAAAAAGAAAACACTCCCACATGGCCCTCATCTTCTTACATATTGTCATTCATCGTAATGTCTGGCTGAAGATTTTCATGAGGGGCGAAGCCCAAGAAAGTGTCCAAAATAAGCTCACTTGGCCCTCATTTGCCTAAAGTCAGGGTGGCCTGGACACCCTTCCTGTGAACCAGGAGTGATCAAATAAGCCTGTCATTAATAATGCTCTGTTTCTCCAATGTGAGGCCTACTGATTTTCAGGTATAGATTCTTTGTGATTTGGAGTCATGCGAAAGCCCAAGCACCTCTGCAGGGCTTTGAGGAACTCATTTGACCCAAAGAATCCATTTTCTCACTTGACGGAGGTCAGGAACCTAACAGAGGAAGGCAAGAGACTTCATCCACAATGACTGATCTTTTTGCCATTATGGTTTTTTATGCACACATGGGATTATTCTTTAGATCCATCAGGTGCTGAGAATGTAAGTCACAGCCACACACAAGGCCAAGAGGCTAATTCAGCCACATCCCTTTCCAAAGCAATTAAACAAAGAGCCACAGGTGATGCCCATTCATTTCCATTTGAAAATTGTTTTCTTCAGGCTTCACAAAAGGGTGGCCTGAGACAAAGTCTTTCCTGACATTCAGTGCAACAGAACAATAGGTAAGCAAAAGGCCCAAAGCAGGGTTTTTCCACTGAGACGTTCCTGTTCACACTGATATCTGAGTTCTCTGAAAGGCTGGCCATTCTCTTCAGCTATCCAGTACATGGCCATGTCACAGAGCTTGGAGTGGTACATATCTTGGACACAAAACCATGAGCCTATTCTGGAGAGTGGCCAGAATTCAGGAAGAAAACAGGAACTTAGGAAGATAGAAGGTATTGCCTCTCGATAAGACAAGCTGCAGTCCATTCATAAATTGGGCAGAATGAATTATGGGAAGATTTATACTAGACAGGACACATCCATTAATGCATTCTCTTTTCTAATGTCTACAACAACGGACACAGTGGGATACACAGACATAGAAACACTCGCCTGGTCAAACGACTTAATAAAAACAATCCACTCCAAACCAAAAAAACCAACTTTCCTACCTATTCTCAGGACATGGCCTGACCTCTCTCAGATCTGGTTTCCTTGGCCAACTCTGTGAAGTTGTCAAGAAAAAGGGGTGAGCCACTATCTGCTTCTTCTGGAAAGGTCCCTCTTCAGAGCTCTCCTGGCATTTGGCCATCCTCACATCAGTAGGTACCAAGAAAGACTGACTCTGTCCTTGGTAAATCCAAACAAGTGAGCCCACTGGAACTGGGGCTGCCTCGGAGTGCCTGGATTCTTGGATACAAAAGTTCAGAGAGTTCCATCACCAAGGAAATGAGGTATGTCACTTTCTTTGGAACTGAATGAGGTCACTGCCTTGGCGACCACTTTGTCCTAACAGTTGCTTCCAAGTGTCCCATGAGATGGAGGCTGCCCCTACTTCCTGTGACACTTTCACAAGGTAGAATGGTATGTCAACCATAGGCACCCAGCAGCAGCTCTCGACAGAGGCCTGGTTTGGTCCATCTTCTCTACAATAAAAATAGAGAGGCTGATTCAGACACATCCCTTCATCCTGACCAGGTTGTTTGCCATGGAAGATGACTTTTGCTCTCTCAGGTCCTTCATAGCTGCCTACATCTTCTCCAGGTATCATTTTGAATGGACCTTTGAGGTTCTCAGCAGGTGGAATGTCCCCTACTTTCCTGTATTGTAAGAACGACTCTCTCCCTGCTCTTCTGTAAAATGAGATTGAGGGAACAGTGTATGTTTAGGGTTAATAACAGGTTCGATTTGGGTTAGCAATCATTCTGTGCGATAAATAATGGTATTGGGAACCTGCGATATTTACAAGAATATCGAGGTGAAATATAAGTATGAAAACAGAAATCTAGGTATGATTTGAAACCCAGAAGGGCATTGGGCCCTTAATTGGGATACTTAGTTTTTAATTATATTCTGCAAAGATGTCTCAGACAATTTGATATACAATGGCATAGAACCTTGTACCTTGGATGTTTGAATGTAGAAGAGAATATCCAATCCAAAGGGATAGTCGGTAGGATTAGGAAGATAGTCGGTAGGTTTAGGAAGAAGAATGAGTGTAGGATTGGGACTAAAAATTCTTTAGCTATAGGGTTTCGGTTAGAGAGTGAATGTAAATGTCAGCACATATGAAGAGTCAGTCACTATGATGAAATTGGGAAAATATGTAGAAAAGCAGATATCAATAGAGACATTATGAAATCAGGCAAAGTATTAAGTGAGTGATAGGAGTAGACATTTTCACCAGGGTTGAGTTTGAATATATAAACTTAGGAAGAAACAAATATCTAGTAACTAATAGGATTGACATTTGAGAGCATTAGGCAACCTGGACATGGATGTTTTTAGTAATCCATGATCTCTTTTCATTTAGTCTTTGGTACAATCATAAGTGTGACCTTTACATTTTTTGTCCAGAATATTACTGTGATAAAATGTATATGTAGATCAGGTGACATGAGTATTTCTACCACCATTTCTGGGAGCAATATATTGAAGACATAAAATTATTATTGGGGATACAAAGAGGTGTACCCTGTGTCCATGAATATAGAGATTAAGCATGAATACACCATACTGTGAATAAATAATATAACTGATTCCACCTTCAAATAATGGATTGAATTGATATCTGAAAATATACAATAAATCTTATATTGATATACATTCATTCATTCCAACCAGTTATACATCTAATGGTAATATTAGTGTTTTGGTTTATCATGAAGTGTGTGTGAAGTTTGCTTCAAAAGTGATTATGGAAATCGAAAATAATGTGTTCGGAAAGAATTCTCATGCAAAGACCAGTCAAGAAATATGGAGGAATACATGTGTTCTGAAGCAGGAAGAGATTGAAAGTGAAACAAATGCCTATAAATTTGCTAAATTGTTTATGAAATATATATCCTATGATGTGCATAAACTGATGAAATTGTAATGTACCAGTTTTGAATAAAAATTAACGTAAAAATACACATCATGTCCCATTGGAATCTACTTGCATTGATGTTAAACTTGGTAAGTTACTGTAGAAATATTAGGATTCGCGTGCCTCATTCACTGAAGTTAGTTTCCTTTTTTTTAATTTTTTTATGGTTGTTCTAAACATTACATATTTCTTGATATAACATATTTCACACTTTGATTCAAGTGGGTTATGAACTCCCATTTTTACCCCGTATACAGATTGCAGAATCACATCAGTTACACATCAATTGATTTACACATTGCCATACTAGTGTCTATTGTATTCTGCTGCCTTTCCTATCCTCTACTATCCCTCCTCCTCTCCCCTCTCTTCCCCTCTTCTCTTTCTACCCCCTCTACTGTAATAAATTTCTCCCTTTTTGTATTATTTTTCCCTTTCCCCTCACATCCTCTTTTATGTAATTTTATATAACCCTGTGGGTCTCCTTCCATTTCCATGCAATTTCTCTTCTCTATCCCTTTCTCTCCCACCTCTCATCCCTATTTAATACTAATCTTCTTCTCATGCTCTTCATCCCTACTCTGTTCGTAGTTACTCTCCTTTTATCAAAGAAGGCATTTGGCATTTGTTTTTTAGGGATTGGCTAGCTTCACTTAGCATAATCTGCTCTAATGCCATCTATTTTCCTGCAAATTCTATGATTTTGTCATTTTTTAAAGCAGAGTAATACTCCATTGTGTATAAATGCCACATTTTTTTTATCCATTCTTCTATTGAACGGCATCTAGGTTGGTTCCACAGTCTTGCTATTGTGAATTGTGCTGCTATGAACATCAATGTAGCAGTGTCCCTGTAGCATGATCTTTTAAGGTCTTTAGGGAATAGACCGAGAAGAGGAATAGCTGGGTCAAATGGTAGTTCCATTCCCAGCTTTCCAAGAAATCTCCATAATGCTTTACAAATTGGCTGCACCAATTAGCAGTGCCTCCAATAATGTACAAGTGTACCTGTTTCTCCACATCCTCACCAGCACTTGTTGTTGTTTGACTTCATAATGGCTGCCAATCTTACTGGAATGAGATGGTATCTTAGGGTGCTTTTGATTTGCATTTCTCTGACTGCTGGGGATGGTGAGCATTTTTTCATGTACTTGTTTTTTGATTGTATGTCCTTCTCTGAGAAGTGTCTGTTCTGGTTCTTGGCCCATTTGTTTATTGGGTTATTTGTTATCTTATTGTCTATTTTTTTCAGTTCTTTGTATACTCTGAATATTAGGGCTCTATCTGAAGTGTGAGGAGTAAAGATTTGTTCCCAGGATTTAGGCTCCCTATTTACCTCTCTTATTGTTCCTTTTGCTGAGAAAAACCTTTTTAGTTTGAGTAAGTCCCATTTGTTGATTGTAGTTATTAACTCTTGTGCTATGGGTGTCCTATTGAGGAATTTGGAGCCCGACCCCACAGTATGTAGATCGTAGCCAACTTTTTCTTCTATCAGACTCCATGTCTCTGATTTGATATCAAGCTCCATGATCCATTTTGAGTTATCTTTTGGGCATGGCGAGAGAAAGGGATTCAGTTTCATTTTTTTACACATGGATTCCAAGTTTTCCCAGCATCATTTTTTGCAGATGCTATATTCCTTCATTGCATGCTTTTAGCCCCTCCATCAAATATAAGATAGTTGTAGTTTCCTGGCTTGGTTTCTGTGTCCTCTATTCTGAACAATTGGTCCACCCTCCTGTTTTGGTACCAGTACCATGCTATTTTTGTTACTATTGCTCTGTAGTATAGTTTGAAGTCTGGTATCACTAGGCCGCCTGATTCACACTTCCTGCTTAGTATTGTTTTTTTTATTCTGTGTCTTTTATTTTTCCATATGAATTCCATGATTGCTTTCTCTATTTCTAGAAGAAATGCCGTTTGGATTTTGATTGGCATTGCATTAAACCTATTGAGAACTTTTGGTAATATCACCATTTTGATGAAGTTAGTTCTGCCTATCCATGAACAGGATATATTTTTACATCTTCTAAGATCTTCTTCTATTTCTCTCTTTAGGGTTCTGTGGTTTTCATTGTATAAGACTTTCACATCTTTTGTTAGGTTGATTCCTAATTATTATTATTATTTTTTTAGGATATTGTGTATGGAGTGGTTGTCCTCATTTCCATTTCAGAAGATTTGTCGCTGATATGCAGGAATGCCTTTGATTTATGCATGTTGATTTTATATCCTGCCACTTTTCTGAATTCATTTATTAGCTCCATTAGTTTCTTTGTAGACCCTTTTGGGACTGCTAGATATAGAATCATGTGATCTGCAATAGTGATAATTTAAGTACTTCTTTTCCAATTTTTATGCCTTTTATTTCTTTCGTCTGTCTAATTGCTCTGGCCAGTGTCTCGAGAAATATGTTGAACAGAAGTGGTGAGAGAGGGCATCCCTGTCTTGTTCCAGATTTTAGAGAGAATGCCTTCAATTTTTCTCCATTCAGAATGATGCTAGCCTGAGGCTTAGCATAGATTTCTTTTACAATATTGAGGTATGTTCCTCTTATCACTAGTTTTTCTAGAGTGTTGAACATAACAGAATGCTGTACTTTATTGAATGCTTTTTTTGCATCTATCGAGATGATCATATGGTTCTTATTTTTAAGTCTATTGATGTGGTGAATAACATTTATTGATTTCCGTATATTGAACCAGCCTTGCAGCACATGGATGAATTCTACTTGATCAGGATTCACAATTTTTTTGATATTTTTTTTGTATCCAATTCGCCAGAATTTTATTGAGGATTTTTTCATGTAGGTTCATTAGAGATATTGGTCTGTAGTTTTCTTTCTTTGAAGTGTCTTTGTCTGCTGTAATAATCAGGGTGATGTTGGCCTCGTAGAATGAATTTGGAAGATCTCCCTCTTTTTCACTTTCTTGAAATACCTTGAAAAATATTGGTATTCGTTCCTCTTTAAAGGTTTTGTTAAACTCTGCTGTATACCTATACGGTCCTGGGCTTTTCTAAGTTGGTAGTGTTTTGATGGTTTCTTCTATTTCCTCAATTGATATTGGTCTGTTTATGTTGCTATATCCTCCTGACTCAATATGGGCAGATCATATGACTTAAGAAATTTATCGATGCCTTCACTGTCTTCTATTTGATTGGAGTATAAGGATTCAAAATAATTTCTGATTATCTTCTGTATTTCTGAAATATCTGTTGTGATATTTCTTTTTTAATCCCTTATTCTAGTAATTTGAGTTCTCTGTCTTCTTCTCTTTGTTATCATTTCTAAGGGTCTGTCAATTTTATTTATTTTTTCAAAGAACCAACTTCTACTTTTGTCAAGTTTTTTCAATTGTTTCTTTTGTTTCAATTTCATTAATTTCAGCTTTGATCTTAATTATTTCTTGCCTTCTACTTCATTTGCTGTTGCTTTCGTCTTCTTTTTCTAGGATTTTGAGATGAAGTATGAGATCATTTATTTGTTGGTTGTTTCTTTTTTTAAGGAATGAACTCCAAGCAATGAATTTTCCTCTTAGAACTGCTTTCAATGTGTCCCATAGATTCCGGTATGTTGTGTCTGCATTTTCATTTATTTCTAAGAATTTTTAAATTTCCTCCTTGATGTCTTCTATAACCCATTGATCACTCAGTAACCTATTGTTCATTCTCCAAGTGATGCATGATTTTTCCTTCCTTCTTTTATCATTGATTTTTAGTTTCATTCCATTATGATCAGATAATATGCATGGTATTAACTGTACTCCTTTATATTGTCTAAGAGTTGCCCTGTGACATAATATATGATCTATTTTTTACAAGGATACATGTGCTGCTGAGAAAAAAGGTAACTGCTTGATGTTGGGTGTTATATTCTACATATCTCAAATAAGTCTAGGTTATTAATTGTGTTATTGAGTTCTATAGTTTCCTTATTCAACTTTTGTTTGCAAGATCTGTCCAGTGGTGAGAGAGGTGTGTTCATGGCTCCCATGATTACTGTATTGTGGTCTATTAGACTATTGAAATTGAGAAGAGTTTCTTTGATGAACATAGCTGCACCATTGTACAGGGCATATATATTAACGATTGCTGTGTCTTGTTGGTGTATGGTTCCCTTGAGCAGTATGTAGTGTCTCTCTTTATCCCTTTTGATTAACTTTGGCTTAAAATCTATTTTATTTGATATGAGTATGGACTCTCCTGCTTGTTTCCGAAGTCCATATGAGTGATATGATTTTTCCCAAACTTTCACCGTCAGTCTATGTATGCATTTTCCTATCAAATGCGTCCCCTGTAGGCAGCATATTGTTGGGTCTTGTTTTTTGTTCAATTCTACTAGCCAGTGTGTCTTCATTGGTGAGTTTAAGCCATTAACATTTAGGGTTATTATTGAGATATGGGTTGTTCTTCCAGCGATTTTTGTTTATTTATGTTCCTAAACATGGTTTGTTTTCCTCTTTGATTATCCCCAGCCTTTACTGTACTCCCTCCCGCTGTTGGTTTTCATTGATATTTTCCATTTCCTCTTCCTGTAATATTTTGCCGAGGATGTTTTGAAGAGATGGTTTTCTAGCTGCAAATTCTTTGCACTTTTGTTTATCGTGGAAGGTTTTAATTTCATCTTCCATCCTGAAGCTTACTTTCGCTGGATACACAATTCTTGGTTGGAACCCATTTTCTTTCAGTGTTTGAAATATGTTATTCCTGGATCTTCTAGCTTTCAGAGTCTGTTTTGAAAGGTCAGCTGTTATCCTGATTGGTTTACCCCTAAATGTAATCTGCTTCCTTTCTCTTGTAGCATTTAAAATTCTCTCCTTTTTCTGTTTGTTGGGTATCTTCATTATAATGTGTCTAGTTGTGGCTCTCTTATGATTTTGCACATTCGGCGTTCTGTAGGCTTCTAGGACTTGGGATTCTTTTTTATTTATCAAGTCTGGGAAGTTATCTCGTATTATCTCATTGAATAGGTTGCTCATTCCTTTTGTTTGAACCTCTATACCTTTCTGTATCCCAATGTCTCTTAAGTTTGGCCTCTTTATGTTATCCCATATTTCTTGGATGTTCTGCTCGTGGTTTCTTAACAGTCTTGCTGAGCTGTCTATGTTCTTTTCAAGTTGAAATACTTTGTCTTCATTGTCTGATGTTCTATGTTCTAAGTGTTCCACTCTGCTGGTAGTATTCTCAATTGAGTTTTTAAGTTGCTTTATTGCTTCCTGCAATTCTAGGATTTCTGTTTGTTTTTACAACCTCTATCTCCCTATATAGTTGATCTTTTGCTTCTTGGATTTGTTTATGTAATTCATTGTCTAAGGGATCTTTAATTGTCTGATTTTGTTGTCTAATGTCTTCCTTGAGACTCCAGATCATCTAAAGCCTGAGTATCCTGAATTCTTTATATGACATTCCATCTGATGCAGCTATTACCTCTTCTAAAATTGTGTTTACCTGCATTGCTTGTGGTCCTTTCTTTCCTTGTCTTTTCATACTGCTCGCGTTTCTCTCTGCTTGTTGAAACTGTTGTGTTTTTGAAATTTTCCCCCTATATACTTATATTGCTCTTGTATGGTTGAAAAGTCTCCCTTGAAGTAGCGGGGGGCGGCTGTTCTGCTCCTCCAATTGGGGTGATCTATCTACCACGCTGACGGGCTGCTGGGCCTGTTGTGCTGGTTGGTCGCAGGTCTGTCTACAATGCGGGCGCGGGCAGTGGCTCTGCTCTGCCCCTCCTCCATTTGGTGTGACGTGTCTACAATGCCCACGGACCCCTTGGCCTGTTCTGCTGATCCATTGCAGGTCTGCCTACCTTGCAGGTGCGGGCGGCAGCTCTACTCTGCCCTTACTCAAATTGGGATGACGTGTCTACCATGCCGGCAGGACGCTGAGCCTCTTTGCTGGTCGGTCGCAGGTCTATTTTGTGGGCACGGGCAGTGGATCTGCTCTACCCCTACTCCAAATGGGGTTATGTGTCTGCCGTGCCCGCAGGCCACTTGGCCTGTTTCGCTGTTCGGTTGCCTACGTTGTGGGCGAGGTTGGTCACTCTGCTCTGCCCCTACTCCAATTGGGGTGATGTGACTACCTCGCCGGCGGGTTGCTGGGCCTGTTCTGGGCATGGGTGGTGGCTCTGCTCTGCCCCTATTCCTATTGGGGTGACCTAACAACCATGCTGGTGGGCCGATGGGCTTGTAATGGGCACGGGAGAAGGCTCTGCTCTGCCACTACTCCAATAGGGGTGCCGTGTCTACCACACCGGCGGGTCATTGGGCCTGTTCTGGGCATAGGCTGTGGCTCTGCTCTGCCCCTACTCCAATTGGGGTGACGTGACTACCAAGCCTGCTGGTCGATGGGCCTGTTCCGGGCACGGGCGGCGGCTCTGCTCTGTCCCTACTCCAATTGGGATGACGTGACTACCACACCTGCGGGTCGCTGGGCCAGTGCCGGGCGTGAGCGGTGTCTCTGCTCTGTCCCTCTAGCTTGAAGACAGAGTGAGAGAGACTCGGGTGTTTGTGACTCACTTTTTTTACCAGGAGACCAACTGTTTCTCTCACCGCTGGTATCGATGAAGTTATCTCCTCCGCCACTTTGTGATGACTTCAGATCTCTAACATGTTGGTATCCCATGCGAATGGCAGCATTTCGTTCCCTTTGCCGGATGAACAAAGCAATGGGTGAGTCCTGACTGGCCCTCACAAGCCCCGTCTCAATCCTGTTGCCACTGCCTATGAAGGCTCGGTAGGTATTTACCTCCACAGTATTCAGCAAGACCTAGACCGAGAAGCAGTTTCCGCAGGTTCTTTAGCCCTGGGCCTGATCAGTTCCAGGAGCCAGAATTCGGCCGCTCTGGGCTTGGTGTATGTTCTGATAGGAGCAGGCCTGAGTAATTTGTCTCCGAGACACAGGCGAATGACAGCCTGAGATTACCTGTTCTATAGCTGAATGAGCTGCTATCAGTTGAAAACAGGAATGGTGACGTCAGCTCTCCAAGATGGTGGCCCCTGGCTTCCTCTGTGGTCTGACTGGTGTGGAAAACCGAATTGGACCGTGTATTTCCCTGGTCTCAAACCCAGAATTCAGCAATGAGCACAGTGATTGTACAGATGGCAGGAGCCCACAGAATCTGCACCACTGAATATTTGTGTTGCTATCTCATTGCTTCCCAGCACGCGCCACAGACTCTACCCGCAGGGCGATTTGCTGAATAAGCAGCATGATGCTCCATGCAGACAAATCACTCACGTTTGAGCCCCGTAGCTGATCCTCGTGAGATGGAAATACTTCCACTAGGTTTAGGACCACCCAAATTTTGCTGGAAATTCGTCATTCTCCTGCACAGTGATGCTGTACATGGGGTTGATGCACTCCTTTCGCTGTCATCATATGATCCCCTGAAGTTAGTTTTCAGTACTAGGAAACAAATATGTATTTCAGGTGGATGAATATTTCTGAGAATAAACTTGTGAAAAGTTGATTATACATCCACATACATAAATATGAATGAATTTAGGGAGTGTATAATCAGACAAATACATTTCATATTTTGAAAAATCTGGAGAGTGAATACATATATATATATACACACACACACACACACACAGACATTAAAAAGTAGCATTATGTATGCCAATTGAAATTCACCATGAAAAATATATCATCCAGAGATCCAAAAATATTCATTTTCCTTTCATTTTCCTGAACATCAATTTATGTTGTACAACTAGAAAACTGACCCATATGTTGAATTTTCAGTTCCAACAGCGTTTAGTAGGAGTGATCTTTTCTTACAATTTGTATCTGCCAAGTCAGCCACCTCACAAAATGTACGTGTGATACCAGGTATAATTCAATATGTGCATAAAAAATACATGTGCTGAATAGGCTACAGAGAAAGGGAGACAGTTATTCACATATTTGTTAACTTTTAAAACACATGGAGAACTATTTCAATTAAAATTGGCTTGATTTATAACACCTACCATTTATCATACGAAAGGCAAATCCAACTATACACCATACCTCCTGTGAACCTCTTGTATTTCTATTTTGTCTGGGTTATTTTTCTGCATCATATTAAGATTATAAGTAAAAGTCTAGAAGGAAATTTATTAGTGTCAGGGATTCAGTATTTCGAATGGAAAATTGGAAAATGTATCCAATGTGTATGCAAATATGTGCTACATAAAAATCTTCCCACTCTCATTCAGAACAATGCCTTGGCATTACCTTCGCCCCATGTAAGACACAATTAGAGGAGAAGAGTTAGAAAATCTGTGAATACATATCTGGAATAGAAAATGCTCAGGAGTTCACAAATTTGGAGGTGGTAGAGGAGTTTCCAAAAGTAAGGGACAGGGTAAACACTCCACAAACATGAAGCTCTGCCGGCCCAACATCTGGAGAAACTACCTCTGAGGTTGGGCACTTGAAATATATTTTGTTGTCAGGAGCATTAGCTTCCTTTGTAGTGAGACCATCAAAGCTGGGTCTGCATCTATGTGACATGGATGACATGGTTTCTTATTTTCCAATGAACATGAGGCAGCAGTGCTGAATTTTCTCTGTGTAGGTAAACTGTGGCCACTGAGGGCAAGTGTCTCCTCATGTGGACTGTGAAGCCATTTGGTCATCCTCCACTCTTCATGGTGTTTCTTGCTGTTGCACTAGGAGTGTGGTATTTGCTTCATCAAATAAAAAGCGTTCACCTGGGACACAGTGCTGTAGGGAATTCTGTCAGTTGTGGTGGGTCGGGTTCTGTTGGAGAATGCACCAACCAGGCTTCTATCCCACATAGCTTGCTCCATTGACCATAGCAACCTGATTCTGAACATTGCCCTAAAACCTCTCCATATAACAAGATGCTTTTACATATAAGGGTCTACTGGCTGCAAAATGTCAGTCACAAGATATTTGGACACCAATGGCAGATAAACATGGCAACACCAGAGATTTTTTATCACACACCTGCCCACCACGGCTCTAGGAACACTACTCAGCAGGCTCCAACTTACTGGCATCTCTGTTATACACCATTTTCATGTAAACCAGTCAATAAAGGCATTGTCTTGTATTCTCATGATCAGCTAGAGGACATCCAAAGGTTCTCCTGTGACACCTAGTCTTGGGAATTTCAAAAATTTCATGGTTTTTATCTGGCCAATTTTCAAGGATGAAGTTGGAGGCACTGTGGGTTTTAATTCATTCATTAACCATTAAATGTTGAGTAAGCTCATTTCAATGAAAGCTCTGGAGAACTCTCAGAGGCAAGGCTTCCCAAAGGGTGGCCAAAAGGTCACATGAAGCCAGGCCCATTGAGGTCTACAATGTGAGGTCCATGAGCCTTTGACTCTCAACTATGGCTGCCAAGTCTTTCAGAAGAAAATCATGTGATATCCTGGCTGAGATTCCCTTTGCTCTGTGGAAAGCCACCTTGGGCCTAGATCTCACTTTCCAAGGGCGACTCTCATGCATGGCCTTCTAAAATCCCAACACAATTCATGGCAATACTTCTCTGAGGTCAATTCCAGATCTCAGTCTCTATGTTGAATCACACAAGAGTTCAAGCCCAGGTGGACCCAGTCTTCTCTTCCTACCGCCATACAAATGTTCACAGCTAAAACCAAAACACCCCAACATGGCCCTCATCTTCTTCCATGTAGACACTCATCATAACCTCCGGCTGGAGGTTTCCATGAGGTACACAGCCCACGTCCGTGTCCAAAATAAGCTCCCTTGCCCCTCATTTGCTTAAAATCAGGGTGGCCTGGAATCCCTTCCTGTGAAACAGAAGTGAAAAAATAGGCCTGCCCTTAATACTACTCTGCTTCTCCAACTTGAGGCCTAATGAGTGTGGCATTTAGATTCTTTATGTGAATTCATTTTTTTTGTTGTTGTTGTACTTTAACGTTTTAAAATGTTTTCATTTTTAAAATATTTTTATTTTATTATTATTATTATTATTTTAAATTTTAATATTCAATTTTTAAATGATCATTATTTTTAAATTTTTTTCTTTCTTTCTTTCTTTTCTATTTTTTTTCTTTTGTCTTATTGTTTCTTTTCAATTTTCTTATTTCCCCTTCCTTTAATTCTACCTGCCTACTCTCATTCTCTTTAGTGACTTCTTCCCTTTCCTTCTAATATCTTTCCTCCCAAGCATCAAATAAAATTATAAGAGTAAACAGTAACTCAGCAGTGAAACAGAGCAAGAAGAAACATGAGCAGCACAAAAAATCAAGGAAGAAAATAAGTACAAACAATGAAGGACAGCCTAAATATTCAGGAGGACCTATAGTCATCAGAAAAATGGTCATATAAAGAACTCAAGGAATACCTTAGACAGATGGAATGGAAACTTAAAGAGGATACGAGACAGCAAATCCAAACAGTGAAAGAACACATTGAAAATGAATTACATAAACAGATAAAAGAAGAAGTTATGAATCTTTATCAGGAGATAGAGATTATAAAAAAATCAAACAATAATTCTAGAAATGAAGGAAACGATAAACCAAATTAAAAAGTCAATTAAGAGTATCACTAACACTGTGGAGCAAGTAGAAGACAGAATGTTCGATAATGAAGACAAAATATATCATCTTGAAATGAATCTAGCCAACACAGAAAGGCTGGTAAAAAATCATGAGTAAAACATCCAAGAGATATGGGATAACATAAAAAAACAAATTTATGAGTCATCTGGATAGGTACACAGATTCAAACCAATGAAATGAGTAATCTATTGAATGAAATAATTACAGAAATATTTCCAGAAATACAAAGTAAACGGATATACAAATTGGACATGCTTACAGGACACCGAGCACACAAAATCACAGTAGATCAACACCAAGACACATCGTTATGAAGATATCCAATATACAAAACAAAGAGAAAATATTAAAAGCTCTAAGAGAAAGGAGGTAGATTACATTAAGGGGTAAACCAATAAGGTTGAGAAGGGATTTTTCATCACAGTCGCTGAAAGCGAGAAGATCCTTGAACAACGTATTTCAAACACTGAAAGACAATGAATGCTAACCAAAAATTCTGTATCCAGCAAAATTAAGCTTCAGGTATGACAATGAAATAAAAATATTTGATGATAAACAAAAGCTAAAAGAATTTGTAGCCAGAAAAGCAGCATTGCAAAGCATCTTGAGCAAAACAATACACGAAGAAGAAATGAAAATCAACAACCAAACCATCAGTGGGAAGTGCCTCAGTAATGACAGTTGGTGGGGGAAAAGCTAATCATGGAGAAACAAACTAAATTAAAAAAAAAAGAAGAATCATCAATTATGGGTGGCAGTACAAACCATATATTAATAGTGACTCTAAATGTTAATGGATTAAACTCTCCAATAACGCGACATAGGCTGGTAACTTGGATTAAAAACGAATCCAACAATATGTTGCCTCCAGGAGACACATCTGAATGGAAAAGACATACAGGCTGAAGGTGCAGTTTTGGAAAAAATATACCATGCAATGGTCCTCGTAAGCAAGCAGGGGTGGCCATCCTCATATCGAATAAAATCGACTTCAAGACTAATTTAATCAAAAGGGATAAGAAAGGACATTATATACTGTTAAAAGGAACCATTCACCAACAAAACATAAAAATTATCAATATTTATGCACCAAATAATGGTGCTGCAACGTTCAAAAAACAAATTCTCCTCAAGTTCCAGAATGAAATAGACCACAACACAATAATTATGGGAGACTTCAACACACCTCTCTCACCATTGGACAGATCCTCCAAACAAAAGTTGAGTAAAGAAAGTATAGAACTCAATATCACAATCAATAACCTACATATAACTGACATATATAGAATATATCAACCATCATCAAGTGGATATACTTTTTTCTCAGTAGCACGTGGATCCTTCTCAAAAATAGACCATATATTATGCCATAGGGCAACCCTCAGTAAATATAAAGGTGTGGAGATAATACCATGCATTTTATCTGATCATAATGGAATGAAACTGGAAATCAATGATAAAAGAAGGAAGGAAAAATCCTACATCACATGGAAAATGAACAATATGTTACTGAATGATCAGTGGGTTAGAGAAGATGTAAAGGAGGAAATCAAAAAATTCTTAGAGATACATGAAAATACAGACGCAACATATCGGAATCTATGGGACACAATGAAAGCAGTTTTAAGAGGGAAATTCATTGCCTGGAGGTCATTCCTGAAAAAAAGTAAAACCGAACAAATAAATGAGCTCACACTTTAACTCAAAGCCCTAGAAAAGGAAGAGCAAAACAACAGAAAATGTAGCAGAAGGCAAGAAATAATTAAAATCAGAGCAGAAATCAACGAAATTGAAACAAAAGAAACTATTGAAAAAATTAACAAAACTAAAAGGTGGTTCTTCGAAAAAATATATATGTTCGACAGACCCTTAGCCATGCTAATGAAGAGAAGAAGAGAGAGAACTCAAATTACTAACATATGGGATGAAAAAGGGTATATTACAACAGATGCTTCCGAAATACAGAAGACAATTAGAAATTATTTGGAAAACCTATATTCCAATAAAATAGAAGATAGTGAAGACATCAACAAATTTCTTAAGTCATATGATTTGCCCAGACTGAGTCAGGAGGATACACACAATTTAAACAGACCAATGTCAATGGATGAAACAGAAGAAGCAATCAAAAGACTACCAACCAAGAAAAGCCCAGGAACGGATGGCTATACAGCGGAGTTTTACAAAACATTTAAAGAAGATTTAATACCAATACTTTTCAAGTTATTTCAGGATAGAGAAAAAGAGGGAGCTCTGCCAAATTCATTCTATGAGGCCAACATCACGCTGATTCCGAAATCAGAAAAAGACACCTCAAAGAAAGAAAACTACAGACCAATATATCTGATGAACCTACATGCAAAAATCCTCAATAAAATTCTGGCGAATCGAATAAAAAGGCACATCAAAAAAATTATGCAACATGATCAAGTAGGATTCATCCCTGGGATGCAACGATGGTTCAATATACGGAAATCAATAAATGTTATTCACCACATCAATAGACTTAAAGATAAGAACCATATGATCATCTCGTTAGAAGCAAAAAAAGCACTTGACAAAGTACAGCATCCCTTTATGTTCAAAACATTAGAAAAACTAGGGATAACAGGAAATTACCTCGACATTGTAAAAGCTATCTATGCAAAGCCTCAGCTAGCATCATTATGAATGCAGAAAAATTGAAGGCATTTCCTCTAAAATCTGGAACAAGACAGGGATACCCTCTCTCACCACTTCTATTCCATATAGTTCTCAAAACACTGGCGAGAGCAATTAGACAGACTAAAGAAATAAAAGGCATAAAAATAGGAAAATAAGAACGTAAATTATCACTATTTTCGGGTGACATTATTCTAAACATAGAAGACACAAAAGGGTCTACAAAAACTACTAGAACTAAAAAATGAATGACCTGCGACCCACCGGCAGGTCAGGCCCAGAACCTGCGGAGGGGCACTGTTGCCCCACGCACCTGCAAGGTAGGCGGTACCGTGACCACTGACAAAACAGGCCCAGTGGCCCGTCTGACACATTACCCCGGTTGGAGGAGGGGCAGGGCCGCCACCAGCGCCTGTTAGGTAGACAGACCTGCAAACGACAGACAGAACAGGCCTAGCAGCCAGCGGAGGGGCAGAGCCGCTGCTCACGCCTGCAAGATAGGCGGACCTGTGACCACCGAAAGAACAGGCCCACCGAAAGTACAGGCACAGCGACCTGCCGGTGTGGTAGGCACATTGCCCCAATTGGAGGAGGGGCAGAACCACCGCCAAAGCCTGCGAGGAAAACTTTGCAACTATACAAGAGCAATATAAATATATAGGGGGAAAAATCAATAACACAACAGTTTCACCAAGCAGAAAGAAACGCGATCAGTATGAAAAGAAAAGGAAAGAAAGGACCACAAGCAATGCAGGTCAACTCAACTTTAGAAGAGGTAATATCTGCATCAGATGGAATGTCAGATAAAGAATTCAGGATATACATGCTTCAGATAATCTGGAGTCTCAAGGAAGACATTAGACAGCAAAATCAGACAATGAAAGACCACTTCAACCACTTCGAAAATGAATTACATAAACAAATCCAAGAAGCAAAAGATCAATTATACAGGGAGATCGAGGTTATAAAAAACAAACACACAGAAATCCTGGAAATGCAGGAAACAATAAACCAACTTAAAAACTCAATTGAGAATACTACCAGCAGAGTAGAACACTTAGAAGATAGAACATCAGACAATGAAAACAAAGTATTTCAACTGGAGAAGAACATAGACAGCTCAGCAAAGCTGTTAAGAAACCATGAGCAGAACATTCAAGAATATGGGATAACATAAAGAGACCAAACTTAAGAGTCATTGGGATACAGGAAGGTATAGAGGTCCAAACAAAAGGAATGAGCAATCTATTCAATGAAATAATACGAGAAAACTTCCCAGACTTGAAGAATGAGACAGAATCCCAAATCCTAGAAGCCTACAGGATGCCGAATGTGCAAAATCATAAGAGATCCACACCTAAACACATTATAATGAAGATGCCCAACATACAGAATAAGGAGAGAATTTTAAAAGCTACAAGAGAAAGGAAGCAGATTACACTTAGGGGTAAACCAATCAGGATAACAGCTGATCTTTCAACACAGACTCTGAAACCTAGAAGATCCTGGAATAACATATTTCAAACACTGAAAGAAAATGGGTTCCAACCAAGAATTGTGTATCCAGCAAAATTAAGCTTCAGTATGGAAGATGAAATTAAAACCTTCCACGATAAACAAAAGTGAAAAGAATTTGCAGCTAGAAAACCATCTCTTCAAAACATCCTCGGCAAAATATTACAGGAAGAGGAAATGGAAAATATCAATGAAAACCAACAGCGGGAGGGAGTACAGTAAAGGCTGGGGATAATCAAAGAGGAAAACAAACCATGTTTAGGAACATAAATAAATAAATATCGCTGGAAGAACAACCCATATCTCAATAATAACCCTAAATGTTAATGGCTTAAACTCACCATTTAAGAGACACAGGCTAGTAGAATGGATCACAAAACAAGACCCAACAATATGCTGCCTTCAGGAGACGCATTTGATAGGAAAAGACATACATAGACTGAAGGTGAAAGGTTGGGAAAAATCATATCACTCATATGGACTTTGGAAACAAGCAGGAGTGTCCATACTCATATCATATAAAATAGATTTCAAGCCAAAGTTAATCAAAAGGGATGAAGAGGGACACTACATACAGCTCAAGGGAACCATACACCAACAAAACATCACAATCATAAATATATATGCCCTAAACAATGGTGCAGCTATGTTCATCAAACAAACTATTCTCAAGTTCAAGAGTCTAATAGACCACCATACAATAATTATGGGAGACTTCAACACACCTCTCTCACCACTGGATAGATCTTCCAAAGAAAAGTTGAATAAGAAAACTATAGAACTCAATAACATAATTAATAACCTGGACTTAATTGACATATATAGAATATACCACCCAAGATCAAGCAGTTACACTTTTTTCTCAGCAGCACATGGATCCTTCTCAAAAATAGATTTTATATTATGTCAAAGGGCAACTGTTAGACAATATAAAGGAGTAGAGATAATACCATGCATCTTATCTGAACATAATGGAATGAAATTGAAAATCAACGATAAAAGAAGTAAGGAAAAATCATGCATCACTTGGAGAATGAAAAATAGGTTACTGAATGATCAATGGGTTATAGAAGACATCAAGGAGGAAATTGAAAAATTCTTAGAGATAAATGAAAACACAGACACAACATGTCGGAATCTATGGGACACATTGAAAGCAGTTCTAAAAGGAAAATTTATTGCTTGGAGTTCAATCCTTAAAAAAAGAAAAAGAACAACAAATAAATGATCTAATACTTCAACTCAAAGTCCTAGAAAAAGAAGAGCAAAACAACGGCAAAAAAGTAGAAGACAAGAAATAATTAAAATCAGAGCTGAAATTAATGAAATCGAAACAAAAGAAACAATTGAAAAAATTGACAAAACTAAAAGTTGGTTGTTTGAAAAAATAAATAAAATTGACCGACCCTCAGCCACGCTAACGAAGAGAAGAAGAGAGAGAACTCAAATTACTAGCATACGGGATGAAAAAGGCAATATCACAACAGACACTTCAGAAATACAGAAGATTATCAGAAATTATTTTGAATCCTTATACTCCAATAAAATTGAAGATAGTGAAGGCATCGATAAATTTCTTAAGTCATATGATTTGCCCAGATTGAGTCAGGAGGATATTGACAACCTAAACAGACCAATATCAATTGAGGAAATAGAAGAAACCATCAAAAGACTACCAACTAAGAAAAGCCCAGGACCGGATGGGTATACAGCAGAGTTTTACAAAACCTTTAAAGAGGAACTAATACCAATACTTTTCAAGCTATTTCAGGAAAATGAAAAAGAGGGAGAACTTCCAAATTCATTCTAAGAGGCCAACATCGCCCTGATTCCTAAACCAGACAAAGACACTCCAAAGAAAGAAAACTACAGACCAATATCTCTAATGAACCTAGATGCAAAAATCCTCAATAAACTTCTGGCGAACTGGATACAAAAACATATCAAAAAAATTGTGCACCATCATCAGGTAGGATTTATCCATGGGATGCAAGGTTGGTTCAATATACGGAAATCAATTAATGTTATTCACCACATCAATAGGCTTAAAAATAAGAACCATATGATCATCTCGATAGATGCGGAAAAAGCATTCGACAAAGTACAGCATCCCTTTATGTTCAAAACTCTAGAAAAACTAGGGATAACAGGAACATACATCAATATTGTAAAAGCAATCTATGCTAAGCCTCAGGCTAGCATCATTCTGAATGGAGAAAAACTGAAGGCATTCCCTCTAAAATCTGGAACAAGACAGGGATGCCCTCTCTCACCACTTCTGTTCAACATAGTTCTCGAATCACTGGCCAGAGCAATTAGACGAAAGAAATTAAAGTCATAAAAATAGGAAAAGAAGAACTCAAATTATCACTATTTGCAGATGACATGATTCTATACCTAGCAGAGCCAAAAGGGTCTACAAAGAAACTATTAGAGCTAATAAATGAATTCAGCAAAGTGGCCGGATATAAAATCAACACGCATAAATCAAAGGCATTCCTGTATATCAGCGAGAAATCCTCTGAAATGGAAATGAGGACAAGCACCCCATTCACAATATCCTCAGAAAAAATAAAATACATGGGAATCAACCTAACAAAAGAGGTGTAAGACTTATACATTCAAAACTACAGAACCCTAAACAGAGAATTGAAGAAGATCTTAGAAGATGGAAAAATATACCCTGTTCATGGATAGGTAGAACTAACATCATCAAAATGGCCATATTACCAAAAGTTCTCAATAGGTTTAATGCAATGCCAATCAAAATCCCAATGGCATTTCTTGTAGAAATAGAGAAAGCAATCATGAAATTCATATGGAAAAATAAAAGGCCCAGAATAGCAAAAACATTGCTAAGCAGGAAGTGTGAATCAGGTGGTATAGCTATACCAGACTTCAAACTATACTACAGAGCAATAGTAACAAAAACAGCATGGTACTGGTACCAAAACAGGCGGGTGGACCAATGGTACAGAATAGAGGACACAGAAACCAATCCACAAAACTACAACTATCTTATATTCGATAAAGGGGCTAAAAGCATGCAATGGAAGAAGGCTAGCATCTTCAACAAATGGTGTTGCGAAAACTGGAAATCCATATGCAACAAATTGAAACTGAATCACTTTCTCTCGCCATGCACAAAAGTTAACTCAAAGTGGATCAAGAAACTTGATATCAAATCAGAGACATGGCGTCAGATAGAAGAAAAAGTTGGCTATGATCTACATACTGTTGGGTCTGGCTCCAAATTCCTCAATAGGACACCCATAGCACAAGAGTTAATAACTAGAATCAACAAATGGGACTTACTCAAACTAAAAAGATTTTCTCTGCAAAAGAAACAATAAGAGAGGTAAATATTGAGCCTACGTCCTGGGAACAAATCTTTACTCCTCACACTTCAGACAAAGCCCTAATATTCAGAATATACAAAGAACTAAAAAAATTAGACAATGAGATAACAAATAACCCAATCAACAAATGGGCCATGGACCTGAACAGAAATTTCTCAGAGGAGGACATACAATCAATCAACAAGTATATGAAAAAATGCTCACCATCTCTAGCAGTCAGAGAAATGCAAATCAAAACCACCCTAAGATACCATCTCACTCCAGTAAGATTGGAAGCCATTAGGAAGTCAAACAACAACAAGTGCTGGCGAGGATGTCGGGAAAAGGGTACTCTTGTACATTACTGGTGGGACTGCAAATTGGTGCGCCCAATTTGGAAAGCAGTATGGAGATTTCTTGGAAAGCTTGGAATGGAACCACCATTTGATCCAGCTATTCCCCTACTCGGTCTATTCCCTAAAGACCTAAAAAGAGCACACTATAGGGACACTGCTACATCCATGTTCATAGCAGCACAATTCACAATAGCAAGACTGTGGAACCAACCTAGATGCCCTTCAATAGAAGAATGGATTAAAAAAATGTGGCATTTATACACAATGGAGTATTACTCTGCATTAAGAAATGACAAAATCATAGAATTTGGAGGGAAATGGATGGCATAAGAGCAGGTTATGCTAAGTGAAGCTAGCCAATCCCTTAAAAACAAATGCCAAATGTCTTCTTTGATATAAGGAGAGTAACTATGAACAGAGTAGGGACGAAGAGCATGAGAAGAAGATTAACATTAAACAGGGATGAGAGGTGGGAGGGAAAGGGAGAGAGAAGGGAAATTGCATGTAAATGGAAGGAGACCCTCAGGGGTATAGAAAATTACATACAAGAGGAAGTGAGGGGAAAGGAGGAAAAATATAAGGGGGAGAAATGAATTACAGTAGAGGGGGTAGAGAGAGAAGAGGGGAGGGGAGGGGGAGGGGGGATAGTAGAGGATAGGAAAGGCAGAAGAATACAACAGTCACCAGAATGGCAATATGTAAATCAATGGTTGTGCAATTGATGTGATTCTGCAATCTGTATATGGGGTAAAAATGGGAGCTCATATCCCATTTGAATCAAAGTGTGAAATATGATATATCAAGAACTATGTAATGTTTTGAACAACCTACAATAAAATTAATTAAAAAAACAAAATAAAACAACAACAACAAAAAAAACAGCATGGTACTGGTACCAAAACAGGCGGGTGGACCAATGGTACAGAATGGAGGACACAGAGACTAATCCAAAAAGCTACAACTATCTTATATTTGAAAAAGGAGCTAAAAGCATGCAATGGAGGAAATATAGTATCTTCAACAAATGGTGTTGGAAAAAATGGGAATCCATATGCAACAAAATGATACTGAATTCCTTTCTGTCGCCATGCACAAAAGTTAACTCATAGTGGATCAAGGTGCTAGATATCAAATCAGAGACTCTGTGTCTGATAGAAGAAAAAGTTGGCTCTGATCTACATATTATGGGCTTGGGCTCCAAATTTCTTTATAGGACACCCATAGCACAAGAGTTAATAACAAGAATCAACAAATGGGACTACTTAAACTGAAAAGTTTTTTCTCAGCAAGAGAAAGAATAAGAGAGGTAAATAAGGAGCATACATTATGGGAACAAATTTTTACTCCTCACACTTCAGATAGAGCCCTAATATCCAGAATATACAAAGAACTCAAAAAAATAGACAATAAGATAACAAATAACCCAATTAAAAAAATGGGTCAAGGACTTGAACAGACACTTCTCAGAGGAGGACATACAATCAATCAACAAGTACATAAAAAATGCTCACCATTTCTAGCAGTCAGAGAAATTCAAATCGAAATCACCCTAAGATACCATCTCACTCCAGTAAATTGGCAGCCATTATGAAGTCAAACAACAAGTGCTGGCAAGGATGTGGGGTAAAAGATACTCTTGTACATTGCTGGTGGGACTGTAAACTGGTGTGGCCAATTTGGAAAGCAGTATGGAGATTCCTGGGAAAGCTGTGAATGGAACCACAATTTGACTCAGCTATTGCCCTTCTCGGACTATTCCCTGAAGACCTTAAAAGAGAGTAATACAGGGATACTACTACATCTATTTTCATAGCAGTACAATTCACAACTGAAACACTGTGGATCCAACCCAGATGCCCTTCAATAGATGAATGGATAAAAAACATGTGGCATTTATACACTATGAAGTATTACGCAGCACTAACAAGTGACAAAATCATAAAATTTGCAGAAAAATGGATGGCACTGGAGAAGATTATGCTTAGTGAAAATAGCCAATCCCTAAAAATAAATACCAAATGTCTTCTTTGATATAATGAGAGCAACTAAGAACAGAGCAGGGAGCAATAGCAGGAAGAAAAGATTAACTTTAAACAGAGACATGAGGTGGGAGGGTAAGTAAGAGAAAAGGGAAATTGCATGGTAATGGAGGGAGACCCTCATTGTTACACAAAATTACATATCGTTGTGAGTGGAATGGGAAAATAAACATGGAGTGAAATGAATTACAGTAGATGGGGGAAAAAGAGAAGATAGGAAGGGAGGGGAGGGGAGATAGTAGAGTATAGGAAAGGTAGCAGAATACAACAGTAACTAATAGGGCATTATGTAAAAATGTGGATGTGTAACCGATGTGATTCTGTAATCTCTATTTGGGCTAAAAATGGGAGTTCATAAGCCACTTGAATCTAATGTAAGAAATATTATATGTCAAGAGATTTGTAATGTTTTGAGCAACCAATAAAAGAAAAAAAAGTAGCAATATATATGCCAATCAAAATTCATCATGAAATATATATAATCCACAGATCGAAAAATATTCATTTTACTGAACATGGATTAATGTATAATGATATTCAACTAGGAAGCTCACCCATAGGTTGAATTTTCAGTTCCAACAGCATTTAGGAGGAGTGATCCTTTAGCACAATTTGCATCTGCCAATTCAGTTACCTCACAAGTATGTACGTGTGGTACCAGGTAGAATTCTATATGTGCATATAAAAATACATGTGCTGAATAGGCTACAGAGAAAGGGAGACAGGAATTCACATATTTTTTAATTTTAAAAACACATGTAGAACTATTTCAACAAAAAAAAATTGACTAGATTTATAACTCCTACACTATATAATGCAAAAACCAATTGTAACAATACACCAAGCCTCCTCGGAACTGCTTGTATTTCTATTCTGTTTGGGTTATTTTTCACCATCATATTAGAATTATAAGTCAGAGTATAGTAGGGTATGTGTTAGTTTCAGGGCTTCAGTATTTCAAATAGAAAATTGAAAAATGAATCGAATGTGTATGTAAATATGTGTTACACAAAAATCTTTCCACTCACATTCAGAACAATGCCTTGATATTAGCTTGGCCCCAAGTAAGACACAATTAGAGTAGAAAAGTGTGAAAATCTGTGAATACATATCTGGAATGGAATATGCTCGGGAGTTCACAACCTTGGAGGTGGTAGAGGAGTTTCCAAAAGTAAAGAACAGGGTAAACACTCCACAAACATGGAGCTCTGCTGGCCTAAGACTTCTTGGGAAACTGCCTCTGATGTTGGGCACTTGAAATATATGTTGTTGTCATGAGCTTTAACTTCCTTTGTAGTGAGACCATCAAAGATGGGTCTGCATCTATGTGACCTGGAAGACATGGTTTCTTATATTCCAACGACCATGAGGCAGCAGTGCTGAATTCTCTCTTTGTAGGTAAACTGTGGCCACTGGAGGCTAAGTGTCTCCTCGTGTGGACTCTGAAGACATTTGGTCATCCTCCACTTTTCGTGGTGTTTCTTGCTGCTGCACTGGGAATTTGGTATTTGCTTCACCAAATACAAGGAGTTCTACTAGAATACAGTGCTGGAGGGAGTTCTGTCACGTGTGGTGGGTCAGGGTCTGCAGGAGAATGCACCAACCATGCTTCCATCCAACATAGCTTGCCCCAATAACCATAGTTAACTGATTCTGAACATTGCCCTGAAACCTCTCCATATAAAAAATGCCTTTACATATAAGTGTCTGATTTCTGCACTATGTCAGTCATAATCCATTTGGAAGCCAATGGCCGATCCACATGGCCCCACCATGGTGTTTTATCACACACCTGCCCACCAGTGCTCTAGGCCCACTACTCAGCAGGATACTAATTACTGGCATCTCTGTTCTACACCATTTACATAAAACCCAGTAAAACAAGGCATTCTCTGGTATACACATGATCAACCACAGGACTTCCAAAGTTTCTCCAGTGCCACCTGGTCATGGGAATTTCAAAAATTTCATGGTATTTATTTAGCCATTTTTCAAAGATTAAGTTGGAGGCACTGTGGGTTTCAAATCATTCAGGAACCATTAAGTGTTGAGAAAGCTCATTTCAATGAAAGCTTTGGAGAACACTCACAGGCAAGGCTTCTCAAAGAGTTGCCAAAAGGTCACATGAAGCCAGGCAAATTGAGGTCTACAATGTGAGGTCCATGTGTGTTTTGACTCTCAACTATACCTGCCAATCTTTCAGAATAAAATCATGTGATATCCTGCCTGAGATTCCCATTGTTTTGTGGAAAGACACCCTGGGCCTAGATCTCAGTTTTCATGGGTGAGTCTCATGCATGGCCTTCTAAAATCTAAACACGATTCATGGCAATACTTCTCTGAGTTCAGTTCTAGAACTCAGTCTCTAAGGGGAATCACACCAGAGTTCAAGCTCAGGTGGACCCAGTCATTCTTTCCAACCACCACAAAAATGACCGCAATTAAAATCAAAACACTCTCACAGGGCCCTCATCTTCTTCCATAAAGACACTCATCATAACCTCTGGCTGGAGATTTCTATGAGGGGCACAGCCTAAGAAAGTGTCCAAAATAAGCTCACTTGCCCCTCATTTGCCTAAAATCATGGTGGCCTGGACACTCCTCCTGTGAACCAGGAGTGATCAAATATTCCTGCTGTTAAAGTGTTCCGCTTCTCCAATTTGAGGCCTACTGGCTGTGAGGTATGGATTCTTTAAGTGATTTGGAGTCATGAGAAAACCCAAGAAAATATGGGCTAGCCTCTGCAGGGATTTGAAGAACTCATTTAATCCAAAGGATCCCTGTTCTCACTTGATGGAGGTCAGGAACCTAAAACAAGAAGGCAAAAAAATTCATCCACAATGACTTCTCTTTTGGCCATTTCGGTTTGGGAAGCACATGGGATTTTTATTCAGATCCATTGGGTGCTGAGAATCTAAGTCACAGCCTCACACAAGGACCAGAGACTGATTCAGACACATCCCATTCCAAAGCAATTAAGCAAAGAGCCACAGGTGAAGCCCATTCATTTCCATATGAAAACAGTTTTCTTCAGGCTTCACAAAGGGTTGGCATGAGGCAAAGACCTTCCTGACATTCAGGGTAATTGAATCAGAAGTAAGCAAATGGCCCAAGAAGGGTTTCTTCACTGAGACTTTACTGGTCACACTGATATCTGAGTTTTCTGAGATGCTCTCATTCTCTTCAGCTATCCAGTACATGGCCATGTCACAGAGCCTTGTGGTGTTACATATCTGGGACACAAAACCATGAGCGTATTCTGTAGAGTGGCCAGAATTCACGAAGAAAAGAGTAACTTAAGAAGACAGTAGGTGTTGCCCATCCATAAGGCAAAGTGAAGTCCATTAATCAATTGGGCAGTATTAATGTGGGGAAGCTTTCTACTAGAGAAAACAAGTCCATTGATGCATTCTCTTTTCTAATGTCTACAACCACAGATACAATGGGATACACAGACATAGAAACCCTCACAATTTCAAAGGACTTACTAGAAACAGTCCACTCCACACCAAAAAAAAAACGCCTTTCCTACCTATTCTCAGAACATGAGAAAAAAACCACAAACTCACACCCACAACGGCAAAGCCACCTCCTTCCCCCAAGTAGGTATGTGACTATCCAGAGTGTCTTCTGACTGGTGGGCCATATTATGTTCCCACGAAATGGCCTGTCCTGTCTCAGATCTGGTCTCCTTGGCCAACTCTGTGAAGTTGTCAGGAGACAGCGGTGAGCCACTACCTGCTTTCTCAGGGAAGGTACCTCTTCAGAGATCTGCTGGCATTTGGCCATCCTCACATCAGTAGGTACCAAGAAAGACTGACTCTGTTCTTGGGAAAAGCAAACAAGTTAGCCCAATGGGACTAGGACTGGGTCTGGCACTGGGTGCCTGGCTTCCTGGATCCCAAGTTCAGAGAATTCCATCACCAAGGAAGTGAGAAGAGGTCACTTCCTTCAGGAACTGAATGAGGTCACTGCCTTGAAAACCACTTTGTCCTAACAGTTGCTTCCAAGGTTCCCATGAGATGAAGGCTGCCCCAACATCCTGTGACACATTCAGAAGTTAGAATGGAATATCAACCTTAGGCACCCGGGAATAGCTCTCCACACAGGCCTGGTTTCTTCCAACTTCTCTACAATAAGAAGAGAGAGGCTGATTTAGACCCATCAATTCATCCTGACCAGGTTGTTTGCCATGGAAGATTTCTATTGCTCTCTCAGGTCCTACATAGCTGCATAAATCTTCTCCAAGGATCATTTCTCCATGGATCTTTGAGGTTCTCAGAAGGTGGAAGATCACCTACATTCCTATATTGTAAGACCAACTCTGCCCTGCTTTTCTGTAAGTTATATTGAGGGAACAGTGTATGTTTAGGGTTAATAACATGTTTGATTTGGGTTACGAATCATTTTGCGAGATGAATAATGGTATTGGCAACCTTCGATATTTACAAGAGTATATAGGTGAAATATAAGTATGAAAGCAGAAAATTAGGAAAGATTTGAAGCCCAGAAGGGAATTGGACCCTTAAGTGGTATTCTTAGCTTTGAGTTATGTGCTGCACAGTTGTCTCAGATAAATCAATATACAATGGCATAGGACCTTGTACCTTGGATGATTGAATGTTGAAGAGAACATCCAGTCAAAAAGCGATATTCAGTACGATGAGGAAGGTACTCGTTAGGTTTAGAATGAAGAGTGAGTATAGGATTTGGACAAAACGTTTTTTAGCAATAGGGTTTCGGTTAGAGAGTGAGTGTAAATGTCAGCACATGTGAAGAGTCAGTCATAATGATGAACTGGGAAAAATATGAGGGAAAGCAGATATCAATAAAGACATTAGGAAATCAAGCAAAGTACAAAGTGAGTGATAGGATTAGACATTTTCAACAGGCTTGAGGTTGAACATATAATCTTAGGAAGAAACAAATATGTAGTCACCAATAGGATTGACATTTGAGAGCATTAGGCAACCTGGACATGTATGTTTTTAGTAATCCATGCTCACTTTCCATTTAGGCTTTGGTACAATTGAAAGTGTGACCTTTGCTTTTTGTGTCCAGAATATTTCTGTGATAAAATGTATATGTATATCACGTGACATGAGTATTTCTTCCACCATTTCCAGGAGCAATATTTTGAGAACATATAAATTTGTATTGGGGTACAAATAGGTATACCCTCTGTCTATGAATATAGCAATAACGCATGAATAGACCATACTGGGAATAAATAATATAACTGGATCCACTTTAAATAATGGATTGAATGGATATCTGAAAATATATAAGAAATGTTATAATGATACACAATCAATCATTCCAACCAGTTATATATCTAATGGTCATCTTAGGGTTATGTTTTATCATGAAGGGTGTGTGAGTTTTGCTTAAAAATTGATCATGGAAATCGAAAATAATATATTTGAAAAAAAGTCTCATGAAAAGACCAGTCAAGAAACATAGGGAAATACATGTGTTCTGGAGCAAGAAGTGATTGAAAGTGAAACAAATGCCTATAAATTTGCTAAGTAGTGGATGAAATATATATCCTATGATGTGTATAAACTGAAGAAATAGTAATGTACCAGTGTTGAATAATAATTAATGTCAAAATACACATCATGTCCCATAGGAATCTACTTGCATTGATGTTAAACTAGGTCAGTTAATGTAGAAATACTAGGATTTGTTTGCACCTTTCACTGAAGTTAGTTTTCAGTACTAGAAAACAAATATGTATTTCAGGTGGATGAATATTTCTGAGAATAATCTTGTGAAAAGTTGAATATTAATCCACATACATGAACATGAATGAATTTAGGGAGTGTATATAAGACACATTTATTTCATATTTTGAAAAATCTAGAGATTTATATATTGTGTGTTTGTGTGTGTGTGTGTATATATATATACACACACACACACAAACACACACAAAGACATTCAAAAGTAGAATTATATATGCCAATCGAATTTCACCATGAAATATATATCATCCACAGATCCAAAAATATTCATTTTACTGAACATGGATTTATGTATAATGTTATTAAACTAGGAAGCTCACCATTAGCTTGAATTTTCAGTTCCAACAGCGTTTAGGTGGAGTGATCTCTTCTCACAATTTGTATCTGCAATGTCAGGCACCTCACAAAAATGTACGTGTGATATCAGGTAGGATTCTATATGTGCATATAAAAATTAATGTGCTGAATAGGTTACAGCGAAAGGGAGATAGGAATTCACATATTTGTTAACTTTAATACACATATAAAACAATTTCAATTAAAAAATGACTAGATTTATAACACCTACCATTTATCTTGCAAAAGGCAAGTCCAATATACACCATGCCTCCTCTGAACTGCTTATATTTCAATTCCGTTTGGGTTATTTTTCTCCATCATATTAGTATTTGTAGTTAGCGTCTAGAAGGGTATGGGTTATTGTCAGGAATTCAGTATTTCAATTGGAAAATTGGAAAGTGAATCCAATGTGTATGCAATTATGTGCTGCACAATATTCTTCCCACTCTCATCCAGAACAATGGCTTGACATTACCTTCGCCCCAAGTAAGACACAATTAGAGAAGAAGAGTTAGAAATTCTGTGAATACATATCTGGAATGGAAAATGCTCAGGAGTTCACAACCTTGGAGGTGGTAGAGGATTTTCCAAAAGTAAGGGACAGGGTTGATCACCCAACATGATCTTTCATTAAAATTGTGAGCCATCTTGCCACAAAGCCATGAAAAGATAATTTTTGCTTTAGTATAAATTACTGCAAATTCTGAACCTGCTTAGAATGCCTGACCATGTTTTGAACTCACCCATGCCTGGCTCTTTGACCAGATAACAGCCCATTCTGAAACTTTAATGACACCTCATAAATATTCACCTTCCCTGGCCAGACAACGACCCTCTCAGAGGCTCTAATGGTCCTCATAATTTCTGATGCTGGGGCCAGAAAAAAAAATGTAAACTACAATTAGTGTGATGCTTGTCAAAGTTCTGTTTTCTGTAACCCTCCTTTTGTGTAACTTTCTGGGCTATAAAGCTGGGCTGTAGGAAAGGTGGGGTTGCTGTCTTGTTCCCGCCAGTTTGAGAGGGAGAGGCAGCCCGGCTGCTTGAAATATTAAGCTTGCCTTAATTTGATTTTAATTGGAGTCAGTGGTCTTTTCTTGTGTCCTGGACTAACATTTTGGAGTTCCCCAGCAACATGACCCGACCTGATCACAAAGCCAGACTGCTGGAAATTCTGAAGCTGGCCTATCCTCCAGAACTCCGGGCTGGAGAGCCAAGTTCCAAAACCTTGGAATGAGCCTTCAGTCCGTGGATCACTGCAGTGAACCATCGCACTAAAACTATTATCAAGCACCTGGTGGAGGAGGCCTTCATAGGTAAGAGGCGCCTTTATAACATCTGATATCCGGTTAAGGGAGTACACTTCTGATGACAGAGAGGTGGCCTGGGAAGGCTCACATATACTCCTGTCTGGGACAGTAATAGGAATCCTTCTTTCCTCTCTTCTGTTCTGTAGGGAATACCTCTGAAAGTGTAGAGAGGTGCCGACTGGCATGCAGGAGCTCCTACCCCGGAGCTTTAGCAAGACGCTGCATTGCTCCTCTGGTTTTCTGTTTATTTGCCGAGTTTCTGGTTTTTTTTTTGTGTGTGTTTTGTTCTGTGTTCTAAATGTTTTTTATTTGTTTGTTTTTGTGCGTTTTGTTGTGTGATTTCTGTGGTAAAAACTTAAGGATATTGGACTTGAAAATGGGTAATAAATCATGTAAGCCTGACACCCCTTTGGACTGTGTTTTAAAGAAATGTGATGCACTATACCCGCCTTTGTTAAGCAGGATGAGAGAAGCCCCTAGCTGGCTGTCTGGAGCACACCCACGGCAGAGGGCAATGCCTGCTGGGGACCTAATAACTGAGTATCTCCCAGGTTAACAAGTGAAACTCCTTTAAAACCCCTTGTCCCTCCAGATCAAGAGAGTCACAACTTTGGACAAAGTCCCCTGTTTTTCTCCTTTGTTAGCAAAGCAGTAAACCTCCCTTTTACTTTTTCTCAAACCCTGTCCTTATATTAAATTGGTATTAATTGGCTTCAAGGTCCGGAACTGAAATTTAAGTTACAAATTTTGATACCGCCCCTGACCCTGGAATTTTTGAGAGCTGACTACTGAAATGTTAGGAGATTCAGCGTGCTTGGGGTGGAACCGAACCAGAGGAGCTAATCCTGTAAGTAAAAGACGGGACTGAGGGACTCCCAGCAGCTGCCGAAGTCCTGTTGCTTCAGTGAATTCCCTCCTTCCTTCCCTGCACTGTAAGAATTATGCCACCTCTGTCTTCTTAAAAAAGAGAAAAAGAAAAAGGAGACACTAAATGCAGTAAAGTCACCATGGAGACCTTTGATATTGCATTTCAGGTTCCCCCTCTGTGAAAACATCTGATGCCCTTGTGGGGACATATATCGTGCCACTGGTGTAGGAGATTTTTCTCTTTTCTGCTGTTTTAAAGGTTCTGTCCTGTCAGCCATAGTCTGGAGCTCCTTTCTGTCTGTCTTTTGTCTTTGTTTCTGGCCATTTAAGACATGTGCAATAATGTGTTGATATTATAAATTGTTTCTTGGGAATGATCTTAGCTGAATGTGTGTCTAAAGGATGATGTTTTATTGTAACAATATGGTATCTGAATGGGTTTTTGAAGCATTGCACAATCTTGAAGTTAAAAGTCGGATTTAGGTAATTTTTTAGTTTATGATTTCAGATAATTCATGCCAGAGAACTTAAATACTTAAAATGGAAAACTAAAGAATTCTACTTCCAAGTTGGCAAGTAACTTCCCAATCATTCAGTCTTTTTTTTTAACCAATTTTTAATTGGGTAGCCTGGGAAAATGTCACAGTGTGTATCAGTGCATTAATTTGGACAAGGATAGTAAATCATAGTATGGTATCTGTTGACAAAAAAAGATGTTAAGGTATAAAATTTTGTGAATTGTATCTTAAAATTGTATCATAATTTTCAACATCCTCACCTGAAAATTATGGTTAAAGTGCCTTAGGCCTGAGGTGTCTGCTTAGAATAGCAGTTTTGTCCAGCTCCTTCCAGAACTCAGCCAGGACTTATGTTGAAATGTAAATGAAAGAAGCCTGCAAACTCAATAGGAGATTGATCTGATGTCTAAGTGGGAAAAAAAAAGGTATATCGTATGGTATTTACTAATTACTGGCCAGTCATTTTTTTTAGGACTCTCATTTTTTTCCTTAGATTCTGTATTTTTTTTGAGCTCATTATTTTGATCCTACAGAACTAGGTTAATATTTTTCTGATCAGTTCTATATTTGACCAACAGTGGAGTTTTGAAACATTGCAATGGAGATTTCACCTGCGAAAAACTACAAGGCCTTACTATTATTATTTGTGCATACTTTTGTTATGTGTTGTATGTCTATATATCCATATGTTCGTATATCATATATGTGATATACAAATTAACATATATAAGGAGCGATCATTAAAAAAAAGCACTCATAAAAACAAATTTTAAAAAGTGGATTCAAAGATCTTTAATTCACGTGATTTAAATGATTCACTTTAAATTTGGATAAGCAAATAACAATAAATGTCTTTAAATTTAAGCTTACAAGTTTTTCTAGCTGCTCAAAAATCTAATAAAATATTAATGTCTATAAAATGTCTAATATGCCTTGGTTCTAGGACTTTTCCTTTAACAAAGAAATGGTTTACACTGTTCAATACATTTCTCTAATATTTTGATAAATAAGTGAAGTAAATTTGATATGGGATTACTCATTCATGAGTACTTTTGTTAGATATCTGATTGATTTAGTAAGGTCTGTATAAGTTTGTTCTAAAGTCTGTATAAGATTGTAAAAATCAGTCATGTGATAAAGCGACACAAATTTCTTAAAACAAAAGTTTACCCATAACATTGTGTTTATTAAGTTTTATTTTTCTAGAACAAGCAACCATAAAAATTAAACAACTGATTAAATAAGAACTGTTATTTTAGAGCACTCTACTGCCATTTCTTTAAAAGCTAAACTTGGTTAATGTAAAAACATCAATGTCATTGTGATGCTATTAATGTGCTCATATCTTCCAGGTATACAATTCTGTAAGGTAGAAACTTTAAAAGAGCATTTCATCAAGCTGGTGTTCTGAAGTTGTATGGTAAAAATATATATATATTGGGGATTTATTTACTTGTTATCAATAAGATATATAAAGTTTTATGTTACTTTTTACATTGGGAAAAAATTTAAATATATTTTTAAGTTAATGAGCGCCTAATCTATGTAAAGGTTAAAAACTTTCAGCCTTTCTTTAATTCATGTTTTAAATGTGATATCATATGGTGTTAGCTAATATTCATGTGACCTCAAACAATTTATGTAAACTGTGTAAAATGATATTTAAAAAACAAAGATCAGCTTTAGAACTAAAACACTTAAGATTTATATAGAGCCCTGCCTTACCTGAAATAAGGCTCTGTGTCTCATCTTACAACATGTGAGAATAACTACGAAAGCAGTAGGTCAGATGTTATTTAATTTAAAGTTATGTTTTTCTGTCAAGATTACTAGGATCTCAAAAAGGGGATATAATGTATAACTCAGCCTAAAATTCAGGGTAGCTATTACACGAACTAAGTATTTTTACTCTTGTTAATTTTATTTTGAATTTCCTTATAAGTTAACTAAAGATTCCCTGTTAGTGTTTTACAAAAGAGTTGCTTTTAGAACACAACATTGGTTAATTTAAGATAATAAGTCATCACCTACAAGACAGACAGAAAAATACAGATCCCAAATAATAAAAAGATAAATAATTTTAAATTATAGACATTAAAGCACAGTACTCTTAATATAAGGCTGTTAAAATTTATTTGCTGGATGTTTAAGATTAGGATTTAAAATTTAATTTAAATGAAAAGGGACAATAAAACAAATATTTGGCTCTTGCCCTCTGAGTCAGTCTGTATCCAGGGAACAGGAGACTTCTCTAAAGAACTTTGCAACTCTGAGCCACATAACCTCCTGATCAGGAAGATTAATGAGACCACTGGAGAACAGAAAGCCAATCAGTGCATTTTCTACGAAGAAGAGAGTCATCAGAGAAGGGAGATATTCCTGATGCTTCCGAGAGAAGCCACATGGTCAAGCAAGACCTGGACTCACGTAGCGCAAATGGCACTAGCAGAACTGAGAAGCTGCTCTCAAGTTTCCCCAGGAATGACTCCCATAAAATCTCAGCTGACTGTTAACAATAGATAGAAACAAAAGTCAGTTTTACTGCTTCATCTTAAACTCTTAGCAAAGACAGATAAACACAAAATACAGCCATTCCTGGGCATTTTAAAAAATAATAGTTATAATAATATTTTAACGTATACACTTTATGGTAGCCTCCCAAAATAAGTAAGACTGGAGGCTACAAAGAAGGATTCTCAGACAGTAATGCCTGATGAGTATAAAAAGAGACTATCAATAGGAGGTACCAGAGGCAGAAGTTTTTTGTTTAAGGCCTACAGATATTCCTAACCTACACAGGTAGGCTTGGTGTTTGCTAGTACGATTATCCAGCCCTGAATAACAGAATTAAAGGTTTCTCTATTACACACAGAGGTCATACTAGTAAAAGGAATTTGGAAGATCAGATGACATTAAATTATTAAACTGTATCTTATGGGGTGAAACAACTGTGACACTAAAAGTTAAGTTGAAAGTCCTGATAACTGGGGATATTGAAGACAGATGAGGGGACATCTATACAGTGACATGTTTCAGCTGCTGCAACATTTATTCAGTACTCATGGTTTTTGTTTCTCTCATAGAAGAACCCATCCCCAGATGACTTTACAAACTGTTCTACCACAACCAGACTTCAAACCGAATTGACTTCTAAAAGGCAACTCATATCCCTCATGCTGTGCCCCCTCATGTCACCCTCTCTCAACTCAGAAGAAGCCAAAATGAGTGACGACTCTCTTCTTACAACAATGGAGCCAAAAATAGATAGACTTTCATTTTAAGTAATTAATTAAGTCAGGTAAAATCAGGGAGACTGGTTTTGTGTGAGTTCAAAAAATATGGAGACTGTTACGTGAGGTATTAAAATTCCCTCAGTGCTCTTCCCCTACCCTATCAAAGATTTGAAAGGGACACATTAGAAAAGGGGGGAATGATATACCCAACCTGATCTTTTATTAAAATTTGGATCCATCTTGCCACAAAGCCATGAAAAGAAAATTTTGGCTTAACTATAAATTACACCAAATTCTGAACCTGCTTGGAATGCCTGCCCGTGGCCTTGAACTCACCCATGCCTGGCACTTTGACCAGGAACAGCCCTCTATGAAACTTTATTGACACCTCATAAATATTGGCCTTCCCTGGCCAGACAATGACCCTCTCTGAGGTTCTAATGGTTTTCATAAATTCTGATGTTGGGGCCAGCAAAAAAAAAAAAAAAATATATATATATATATATATATATATATATATATATATATATATATATATATATATATATATATATATATAAACTACGATTAGTGTGATGCTTGTCAGAGTTCTGATATTTGTAACCCCCCTGTAGTGTAAAATTCTGGGTTATAAACCTGGGCTGTAGGAAATTTGGGTGGCTGTCTTGTTCCCACTGTTTTGGGAGGGAGAGGCCACCTGGGCAGTGGAAATTATAAGCTTGCTTTAACTTGATTTTAATTGGAGTCAGTGGTCTTTTCTTGCATCCTGGTCTAATAGGTAAATGCTATCAAACATGCAGCTCTGCCGGCCTAAAGACTTCCTTAGAAACTGCCTCTGAGGATGGGCACTTGACATATATGTTGTTGTCAGGAGCTTTAGCTTTCTTTCTAATGAGACCATCAAAGCTGGATCTGCATCTATGTGACGTGGAGGACATGGTTTCTTATTTTCCAAAGGACATGAGGCAGCAGTGCTTAATTCACTCTTTGTAGGTAAACTGTGGCCACTGAAGGCTAAGTGACTCCCCGTGTGGACTGTGAAGCCATTTGGTCATCCTCCACTTTTCATGGTGTTTCTTGCTGCTGCACTGGGAGTTTGTTATTTGCTTCACAAAATACAAGGATTTCAGCTGGGACACAGTGCTGGAGAGAGTTCTGTCACATGAAATAGATGAGGGTCTGCAGGAGAATGCATCAACCAGGCTTCTATCCCACATAGCTTGTCCCCTTGACCATAGCACCTGATTCTGAACATTGTCCTGAAACATCTCCATATAACAAGATGCCTTATATGGAGAGTTATCAGACATATAAGTGATTCCTGGCTGCACAATGTCAGCCACAAGCCATTTGGAAGTCAATGTCAGATACACATGGCCCGACCACAGATGTTTTATCACACACCTGCACACCACAGCTCTGGGCCCACTACTCAGCAGGCTCCAACATACTGGCATCTCTGTTCTACATCATTTTCATGAAACCCAGTCAATCAAGGCACTGTCTGGTACACACTTCATCAGTAAGAGGACATTGAAAGGTTCTCCAGTGCCACCTGGTCATGAAAATTTCAAAAATTTCATTGTATTTATCTAGCCATTTTTCAAGGATGAAGTTGGAGAAATTGTGGGTTTCAATTCATTCAGAAACCATTAATGTTTGAGGAAGCACATTTCAAGGAAACTCTGGAGAACTCTCAGAGGCAAGGCTTCCCAAAGAGTGGCCAAAAGGACACATAAAGCCAGGCCCATTGAGGTCTACAATGTGAGGCCCATGTGTGTTTTGACTGTCAACAATGGCTGCCAAGTCTTTCAGAATAAAATAATGTGATGCCCTGGCAGAGATTGACAATGCTCTGCGGAAAGCCACCCTGGGCATTGATCTCAGTTTCCAAAGGCAACTCTCATGCGTGGTCTCCTAAAATCCCAACACAATTCATGGCAATACTTCTCTGAGGTCAGTTCCTGAACTCAGTCTGTAAGGGGAATCACACCAGAGTTCAAGCCACGTGGACCTAGTCATCTCTTCCAACCACCATACAAATGACCACAATTAAAACCAAAACACTCCCAAATGGCCCTCATCTTCTTCCACATAGACACTCTTCATAGCCTCTGACTGGAGGTTTCCATGAGGGGCACAGCCCAAGACAGTTTTCCAAATAAACTCCCTTGCCCCTCATTTGACTAAAGTCAGGGTGGCCTGGACTCCCTTCCTGTGAACCAATAGTGATCAAATAGTCCTGCTCTTAATACTGCTCTGCTTCTCTAATTTGAGGCCTACTGACTGTCTGGTATAGATTCTTTATGTGAATTGGTGTCATGAGAAAACCCAAGCCCTTATGTGCTAGCCTCTGTAGGGCTTTGAAGAACTGATTTGACACAAAGGATCCCTATTCTCACTTGATGGAGGTCAAGAAGCTTACAGAGGAAGGCGAGAGACTTCGTCCACAATGACTGCTCTTTTGGCCATTTTCATTTTGCATGCAAACTGGGAAACTTTCTTTAGATCCATCAGGTGCTGAGAATCTAAGCCACTGCCTCACATAGGGCAAAGAGGCTTATTCAGCCACATCTCTTTCCAAAGCAATTAAGCAAAGAGCCACAGGTGATGCCCATTCATTTCCATTTGAAAACTCTTTTCTTCTGGCTTCACAAAGGGGTGGCCTGGGGCAAAGATCTTCCTGACATTCAGGACAACAGAACAATAGGTAAGCAAAAGGCCCAATGCAGTGTTTTTCCACTGAGACTTTAATGGTCACACTGATATGTGAGTTTTCTGAGATGCTTCTATTCTCTTCAGCTATCCAGTACATGGCCATGTAACAGATCTTGAAGGTGGTACATATCTTGGAAACCAAACCATGAGGCTATTCTGGAGAGTGGCCAGTATTCAGGAAGAAAACAAGAACTTAGGAAGATAGTAGGTGTTGCCCATCCATAAGGCAAGCCTCTCTCCATTCTTTAATTGTGCAGGATGAATGCTGGCAAGCTTTCTACTAGACAGGACACAACCATTGATGCATTCGCTTTTCAAATGTCTACAACCACAGATACAGTGGAATGCACAGACATAGAAACACTCACGTTGTCAAACGACTTTCTAGAAACATTCCAGTCCAAACAAACAAACAGTCTTTCCTACCTATTCTCAGAAAAGAGACAAAACCACAAACTCACACCAACACCCACAACCGCACCTCCTTCCCCCAAGTATGTTGGTGAATATCTTGAGTGTCCTCTGACTGGTGGTCCATACTATGTTCCCCAAAAATGGCCTGTTCTGTCTCAGATCTGGTCTTCTTCACCAACTCTGTGAAGTTGTCAGGAGCCATGGTTGAGCCACTACCTGCTTTCTCAGAAAAGGCTCCTCTTCAGAGGTCTCCTGGCATTTGGCCATTCTCACTTCAGTAGGTACCAACAAAGACTGACTCTGTCCTTGGTAAATCCAAACATTTGAGACCACTGGGACTGGGACTGGGACTGACTCTGGGTGCCTGGCTTCCTGGATCCCAAGTTCAGAGTGTTCCATCACCAAGGAAGTGTGTACTGATATTTGCTTCTAAGGGTCCCAGTAGATGGAGACTGCCCGTACTTCCTGTGACAGTTTCACAAGTTAGAATGGTATATCAACAATAGGCACCCGGGAACAGCTCTTCTCACAGGCCTGGTTTGGTCCATCTTCTGTACATTAAGAAGAGAAAGGCTGATTCAGATACATCTCTTCATCCTGACCCGGTTGTTTAACATTGAAAATGACTTTTGCTCTCTCAGGTCCTTCATAGCTGCCTTCTTCTTCTCCACGTATCATTTCTGCATGGACCTTTGAGGTTCTCATCAGATGGAAGATACCCTACAATCCAGTATTGGAAGATCAACTCTTTCCCTGCTCTTCTGTAAAGTTAGATTGAGCGAACAGTGTATGGTTAGGGTTAACAACATGTTCGATTGGGTTAGGAATAATTCTGCAGGATGAATAATGGTTATGGGAACATGCGATATTTACAAAATATACAGTTGAAATATAAATATGAAAACAGAAATCTAGGTAAGATTTGATGCCCAGAAGGGCATTGGGCCCTTGATTGGGATACTTAGCTTTGAATTAATTTCTGCACAGATGTCTCAGATAAATCAATATACAATGGTATAGGACATTGTACCTTGGATTATTGAATGTCGAAGAGAACATGCAGTCAAAAAGGGATAGTTGGTAGGATTAGAAAGATAGTCGGTAGTTTTAGAAAGATGAGTGAGTATAGGATTTGGACAAAATGATCTTTAGCAATAGGGTTTCATGTAGAGAGTGAATGTAAATATCAGTACATGTTAAGCGGCAGTCACAATGATGAACTGGGGAAAATATATATCAATAGAGACATTAGGAAATCAGGCAAAGTATAAGGTGAGTAATAGGATTAGACATTTTCAACAGGTTTGAGCTTGAATATATAATCTTAGAAAGAAACAAATATGTAGTCACCAATAGGATCGACATTTGAGAGCAATAGGCAACCTGGACATGGATGATTTTAGTAATCCATGTTCAATTTCCATTTAGGCTTTAGTACAATCATAAGTGTGACATTTGCTTTTTGTTTCCAGAATATTACTGTGATAAATTGTATATGTAGATCAGGTGACATGAGTATTTCTTTCACCATTTCTAGGAACAGTATTTTGAAGACGTGTAAATTAGTATTTTGAATACAAATAGGTGTACACTGTGTCTATGAATATAGAAATAATGCATGAATAGACCATAATGTAAATAAATAATATAACTGGTTCCAACTTAAATAATGGTTCGAGTTGATATCTGAAAATATACAGGAAACATTATATTGATATATATCCATTCATTCAAACCAGTTATACATATAATGGTAATATTAGGGTTATGGTTTATCATGAAGAATGTGTGAGTTTTGCTTCAAAGGTAATTGTGGAAATCGAAAATAATGTGTTTGGAAAGAAGTCTCATGAAAAACCAGTCATGTAACCTGGAGGAATACATGTGTTCTGAAGCAGGAAGTGATTGAAAGTGAAACAAAAGCCTTTAAATTTCTGAACTTGTGGATGAAATATATATCTTATGATGTGCATAAACTGAGGAAATAGTAATGTACAAGTGTTGAAAAAAAATGAACGTCAAAATACACATCATATCCCATAGGAATCTACTTGCATTTATATTAACCTGGGTCAATTAGTGTAAAAATATTAGGATATGTATGCACAATTCACTGAACTTAGTTTTCAGTACTAGGAAACAATTACGTATTTCAGGAGGATGAATATGTCTTAGAATAATCTTATGAAAAGTTGATTATAAATACGCACTTAAATATTAATGAATTTAGGGAGTACATAATAAGATACATTTATTTCATATTTTGAAAACTCTGGAAAAAAAAATATATATATATATATATATACAGACATTAAAATACACACACAGAAATTAAAAAGTATTAATATACAAGCCAAATGAAATTCACCATGAAATATATATGATCCACAGATCTAAAAATATTCATTTTACTGAACATGAATTTATGTATAATGTTGTTCAGCTAGGATACTCATGCATAGGTTGAATTTTCAGTTCCAACAGTGTTTAACAGGAGTGATCTCTTCTTACAATTTGTATCTGCCAAGTCAGCCACCTCACAAGAATGTACGTGTGGTACCAGGTAGGATTCTATATGTGCATATAAAAATATATGTGCTGATTAGGCTACAGAGAAATGGAGACATGAATTCACATATTTGTTAACTTTAAAAACACATGGAGAATTGTTTTAACAAAAAATTCACTAGATTTAAAACTCCTACCATATATAATGCAAAAGGAACGTCCAAATGTACCCCTGGCATCCTCTGAACTGCTTGTATTTCAATTTGGTTTGGTCTATTTTTATCCATCATATTAGGATTTGTAGTCAGAGTCTAGTAGGGAGTGGGTTACTATGAGGGATTAAGTATTTTGAATGAATAATTGGAAAATGAATCCAATGTGTATGCAAATATGTGCTACAAAAATCTTCCCACTCTCATCCAGAACAATGACTTGACATTACCTTCGCCCCAAGTAAGATACAATTAGAGGAGAAGAGTTAGAAAATCTATGAATACATATCTGGAATGGAAAATGCTCGGGAGTTCACAACACTGGAGGTGGTAGAGGAGTTTCCAAAAGTAATGGAGACTGTAAACACTCCACAAACATGGAAGTGTGCAGGCCTCAAGACATCTGGGAAACTGTCTTTGAGATTGTACACTTGAAATATATGTTGTTTTCAGGAGCTTTAGCTTCCTTTGTAGTGAGATCATCAAAGCTGTGTATGCATCTATGTTACATGGAGGACATGGTTTCTTATTTTCCAATGAACATGAGGCAGCAGTGCTGAATTCTCTCTTTGTGGGTAAGCTGTGGCCACTGGGGTCTAAGAATCTTTCCGTGTAGACTGTGAAGCCATTTGGTCATTCTCCAATTTTGTTGTGTTTCTTGTTGCTGCACTGGGAGTTTGGTATTTGCTTCACAAAATACAAGGAGTTCAACTGGAACACAGTGCTGGAGGGAGTTCTGTCACGTGTGGTGGGTAAGGGTCTGATGGAGAATGCACCAATCAGGCTTCTATGCCACATTGCTTGCCCCCTTGACCATAGCAACTTGATTCTGAACATTGCCCTGAAAACTCTCCATCTAACAAGATGGCTTAATATACAAAAGTCTGCTGGCTGCACCATGTCAATCACAAGCATTTGGAAGCCGAAGTAAGATCCACATGACCCCACCACAGATGTTTTATCACACAACTGCACACCACAGCTCTGGGCCCACTACTCAGCAGGCTCCACCATACTGGCAGCTCTGTTCTACACCATTTTCATGAAACCCAGTCTAGGAAGGCACTGTCTGGTACACTCTTGATCAGCAACAGGACATCCAAAGGTTCTCCAGTGCCACCTGGTCATGGAAATTTCAAAAATTTCATGGTATTTATCTAGAAATTTTTCAAGGATGAAGTTGGAGAAACTGTGGGTTTCAATTCATTCAGGAACCATTAAATTTTTAGGAAGCACATTTCAAGGAAACCTCTGGAGAATACTCAGAGGCAAGGCTTCCCAAAGTGTGGCCAATAGGCCACATGAAGTCAGGCCCATTGAGGTCTACAATGTGAGGTCCATGTGTGTTTTGACTGTCAACAATGGCTGCCAAGTCTTTCATAATAAAATCATGTGATGTCCTGGCTGAGATTGACAGTGCTTGGTGAATAGCCACCCCAGGCTTAGATCTCAGTTTCCAATGGCGACTCTCATGCATGGCCGCCTAAAATCCCAACACAATTAATGGCAATACTTCTCTGAGGTCAGTTCCAGAACTCAGTCTTTAAGGGGCATCACACCAGAATTCCAGCCCAGGTGGACCCAGGATTCTCTTCCAACCACCAACAAATGACCACAATTAAAACCAAAACACTCCCACATGGCCCTCATCTTCTTCAACATAGACACTCTGAATAACCTCTGGCTAGAGGTTTCCATGACGGGCGCAGCCCAAGGCAGTGTACAAAATAAGCTCCCTTTCCCCTCATTTGCCTAAAGTCAGGGTGGCCTGGACACCCTTCCTGTGAACCAAGAGTGATCAAATAGCCCTTCTTTAATACTGCTCTGCTTCTCCAGTTTGAGGCCAACTGACTGTCTGGTATAGCTTCTTTATGTGAATTGGTGTCCTGAGAAAACCCAAGCACCTATTGGCTAGCCTCTGCCGAGCTTTGAAGAACTGGTTTGACCCAACGGATCCCTATTCTCACTTGATGGAGGTCAGGAAGCTTACAGAGGAAGGCGAGAGACTTCATCCACAATGACTGCTCTTTTGGCCATTTTGGTTTTGGATGCACACTTGGAAACTTTCTTTAGATCCATCAGGTGCTGAGAATCTAAGCCACTGCCTCACACAGGGCAAAGAGGCTGATTCAGCCACATCCATTTCCAAAGCAATTAAGCAAAGAGCCACAGGTGACGCCCATCCTTTTCCATTTGAAAATTGATTTCTTCAGGTTTCACACAGGGGTGGCCTGAGGCAAACACCTTCCTGACATTCAGGACAACAGAACAAAAGTCCAAAGTAGTGTTTCTCCACTGAGACTTTAGTGGTTGCACTGATATGTGAGTTTTCTGAGATGCTCTCATTCCCTTCAGCTATCCAGTACATGATCATGTCACAGAGCTTGGACGTGGTACATATCTTGGAAATAATACCATGAGGCTATTCTGGAGAGTGGCCAGTATTCAGGAAGAAAAGAGGAAGTTAGGAAGATAATAGGTGTTGCCCATCCATAAGGCAAGCAGCTCTTGATTCTTTAATTTGGCAAGATGAATGCGGGGAAGCTTTCTACTAGACAGGACACAACCATTGATGCATTCGCTTTTCAAATGTCTACAAAAACAGATTCAGTGGGATACACAGACATAGAAACACTCGCATTGTCAAACGACATTCTAGAAACATTCCAGTCCAAACAAACAAACCGCCTTTCCTACCTATTCTCAGAACATGAGACAAAACCACAAACTCACACCGACACCCACAATGGAACCTCCTTCCCCCAAGTATGTCTGTGAGTATCCTGAGTTTCCTCTGATTTTGGGGCCATACTATGTTCCACCAAAATGGCCTGTCCTATCTCAGAACTGGTCTTCTTTGCCAACTCTGTGAAGTTGTCAGGAGCCATGGTTGAGCCACTATCTGCTTTCTCAGAAAAGGCCCCTCTTCAGAGCTCTCCTGGCATTTGGCCATTCTCACTTCAGTAGGTACTAAAAAAGACTGACTCTGTCCTTGGTAAATCCAAACAAGTGAGACCACTGGAACTGGGACTGGGACTGGCTCTGGGTGCCTGGCTTCCTGGATCCCGAGTTCAGAGAGTTCCATCACCAAGGATGTGTGATAGGTCACTTCCTTCACGAACTGAATGAGGTCACTGCGTTGGCAACCACTTTGTCCTAACAGTTGCTTCCAAGGGTTCCATGAGATGGAGGCTGCCCATACTTCCTGTGACACTTTCACAAGATAGAATGGTATATCAACCATAGGCACCCGGGAACAGCTCTCCACACAGGCCTGGTTTGGTCGATTTAATCTACATTAAGAAGAGAGAGGCTTTTAGACACATCCCTTCATTTTGACCAGGTTGTTTTACATGGAAGTTGACTTTTGCTCTCTCAGGTCTTTCATAGGTGTCTACATCTTCTTCAGGGATCATTTCTGCATGGAACTTTGAGGTTCTCAGCAGGAGGAAGATCCCCTATATTCCTGTATTGTAAGACCAACAATATCCTTGTTCTTCTGTTAAGTTACATTGAGGAAATATTGCATGTTTAAGGGTAATAACAGGTTCGATTTGGTTTAGGAATCATTCTGTGGGATGAATTAAGGTATTGGGAACCTGCGATATTTACAAGAATATACTGGTGAAATATAAGTATGAAAACAGAAATCTAGGTAATATTTGAAGTCCAGAAGGGCATTGGGTGGCCTGAACACCCTTCCTTTGATTCAGGAGTGATCAAATAGCCCTGCCGCTAATACTGCACTGCTTCTCCAATTTGAGGCTTACTGACTGTCAGGTATAGATTCTTTATATGATTTGGAGACATGAGAAAACCCAAGCACCTATTGTCTCATGCCACAGCAAACGGTTTATTGGGGTCCAGCATGCTGGGGCTCAAAGCTCACTTCAGAGGAGCAAAGAACAAAGAGCCCCGAGAAGAACTTGAGAAGATATTATATACAATCTTTAGAGAGTGCAGGGACTTTATATACATCATAGCCTCCTTTAGCAAATCAACATATGTGGTAAGCCATTGTTGTAGATTGTGGCTGCCATTAGAAAATGGCGCCGGCTTCCACTGTGGCCTGCAGTAAACAACTCCTTTTATGGAGAGATGGCACGCTATCCCTTGCTACCCTATGAGAAAGATCCACGTGGCGGCTTAAGATTGGTATGTGGGAGGCTTTATTATACTGTGCTTGGGCGCTCGGGAGGAGGGGGGTCACTAGAAGATACTTTAATCAAGGCCTGAATAAACTGCTGAAAGAAGATTTCTGAGTTGCGTCTTCCCTGCGGGCAAGGGGTCGCGACAAGTGGTGCCGAGACCCGGGAACCAGAACTTTCAGTAGTCAGGTGTGGTGCACCGGTTAGTCCCAGGTAAGTGGGATCCACTATCAAAGCGGGGATTAGTCCCAGGTAAGTGGGATCCGCGATCAAAGCGGGGTAGCTCCTCTGTAAAGCAAGAGAGAGCGTTACATTTTATTGCAGCTGCACTGTGTACTTTCACTTTTGTTTTTTGTGTGTCTTTTGTTGTGTCATGGGTGCCACATCTTCAAGTCCGCTTCTCCTGGTCCTACATGGCCTGTTACGTTCCAAGGGACTAGAAGTGAAACGTAGTACTTTACAGAGATTTTTACAGAAGACAGATATTGCTGCACCGTGGTTTGCGTTTTCGGGCAGCCTTACTATACCTAGCTGGGACAAATTAGGGAAAGATCTAGATTTCGCTCGTGAACAAGGCACCTTAGAGGGTGGTGTTATACCACTTTGTAAGTTAGTTAGAGGATGTATAGTAGATAGTAAATGCCAGGAAGCTGTGAGTGAGGGTCAAGCTGTTCTTGAGCAACTACATGAGGAAAAGTCTGAAGGATCACATAGTGAAGTGGCAGAGAGCATTGGGAGTAAGAGTAGTGAGAAGGCAAAAGAGCCTGAAACTAAAAATAGGAGAAGGCTCTACCCAGACTTGGCTGAATTAAAAACGCCTGCGAACACAAGCGGCTCAGAGAGTTCTGAGGACCTTGATATATTCCTACAACAACTATGCAAGATAAAAATGAAGAAAAAGAAACAAGGGATACAGGGCACTCAGGCCTACTGTAAAAAGGGGACGGGATCCAATATTGGTCAACAACACTCTGAGGAGGAGGAGGTAGAATATCTCGAAAAAGATATGGTGCCGGTTGCCCCACCCCCGTATGTGGGGGGGAGCCAAAATTCCGGGAGATCTTATCATGCGCAAGTTTGGAGGACAGTTAATACAGATATGGGACTTGCATACCCTGTATTTCAGGACAATAACAGGGGAAGATATCATGAGCCTTTAGACTTTAAGATAATTAAAACCTTGGCGGAATCTGTCCGCACTTATGGCCTGGATGCCGCTTTCACCCTTACTCAGGTGGAGGGACTTGCTAGATTTTGTATGACTCCTTCAGATTGGGCTAATCTAGTCTGCGCTTGTGTCTCCCCAGGGAAATTTTGGATTGGAGAGCATTTATGCTAGAGGGTGCAGTAGAGCAAGCTGCTCAAAATCATGCAGCGAGACGCCTTGCCTAGGATAAGGATATGCTTTTGGGACAAGGCAAGTTTGCTAATCAACAAACAGGATACCCCCCCGAACATTCACGCCTTGTCAAGATCACTCTTGGGAGAAACATCAGGTCTCTAAGGGTTTCTCTCTTTCCCCCTCTCATAAAAGATACTTATATAATTCTTCCAACTGTAATTCCTCTATAGGAACAGGTTGGTCTTGGTTTCAATGGTTAATTTCCAATGAAAAGGGAGCCACAGCTGATATCTCCACTTTGGCTCAATTACGAGGAGTCAAAAGCTGGTTGTTTAATGTTTCTGGTAGTATCCAAGACTCGGATCGAGGTAGGAGACTTGGAAATATTTCACATAACTCACAATTAAGTAATGCTACGTTATCCTCTGCAGCAGTCTGTCTCCAATCTCCGTTCCTGTTTCTTTTGGCTAATGATACATCACAGGGGATGCTTAATTGTTCTAATGTTACCTGTTATTTAACTGAGTGTTGGAATGGCTCTTGGACTTGTGGCAGTGATTATGAAAATTCCAACCTTTGTCCCGATCCCAGTTACTGTGGATCCGGAATCTTTTCCTATTGTTGAACTGATTAGAGCCCGTAAAGATTTTGGTATTATGGCAGTTATAGTGACAGCTGTGGCGGTATCTGCTGCTGCAGCAGTTACAGCTGGAGTAGCCATGGCCAGCCAAGTACAAACTGCTGCCACTCTAAATGAGGTTATTCAACAAACATCCACCATACGTAAATCTCAAAGTAGAATTAATCAACACATTTTATCTGGGATTCTGGCTGCTAATCAAAGGATAAATCTGCTTCAAGATCAAGTTGAGGAATTGTCTGATCTAGTATATTTAGGTTGTGTTGATCAACGTGCACATTTATGTATAACCTCTGTCAGATTTAATGATTCCAGGAATGCCTCCCACATCATCGGGAAATATTTATCCGGAACCTGGTCCATGGAAGCAGAAAACTTACTCCAATCTCAACTAACTCAAATTGCTGTTTTGAATAGTACCCGTGTCGAACCAGTGACTTTGGGTCAATTCACCAGTTGGCTATCTTCTGCCTTTTCCTTCTTTAAGGAGTGGGTGGGAGTGGGCATTTTGGGGGCAATGTGTTGCTTCGGTATTATACTTTGTTTGTGGCTTCTCTGTCGCCTTAAAACTCGCCATACACAGGAGAAGGCTATGATTGTATAGGCTCTTGCGGCCTTGGAAAATGGCATGTCTCCACAAATCTGGCTTGCGTATCTTAAACAGTGATTTTCTGGGCATGGCCATTGCACCCCAAGTTAATTTCACAGTGCACTGGGATTGGCATGTCCTCTTTCTTATTCTCCCCCAGTACTGAATAGCCCTTGCACTCTGCAGGTCTTGTTACCATTGCACGCAGATGGGTTTTAGGACTGGTCTTTCTTCTCGGCTACAGACTCTTTACTTTCCTCTGGGGCTTAGGGATTGTTTTGCCAACTAAAAATTTGTTATTGTTACCAGGCTACCTGTGTTGCCCTACTTCTCGCCGTCGTCAAGATGCAGGATGCGAGGCAAAGCACTGCACTTGAGTGATCCCTCAACGGACCTCAAGGAAAGCATGTCCTATTGCATGCGGGTTTGACGTCCACGCCCCCGCCCTACGAAAAAAGGCATCGGCTGATATGGGGTCAGGTCTGGGGAAGGCGCCTCCTTAGGACTGAACCATACATTGCAGCCGCTTCTGCACAGTGGGATAGGACCTCTACTTTCACCTGCATTGTTTTATAAAATAGAAGGGGGAACTGTGGTAAGCCATTGTTGTAGATTGTGGCCACCATTAGAAGATGGCGCCGGCTTCCACTGTGGCCTGTAGTAAGCAACTCCTTTTATGGAGAGTTGGCACACTATCCCTTGCTACCCTATGAGAAAGATCCACGTGGCGGCTAAGATTGGTACGTGGGAGGCTTTATTAGACTGTGCTTGGGCGCTCGGGAGGAGGGGGGTCACTAGAAGATACTTTAATCAAGGCCTGAATAAACTGCTGAAAGAAGATTTCTGAGTTGCGTCTTCCTTGCGGGCAAGGGGTCGTGACAATCATATACTGTGGGAAAATCAAATAACAACTGTAAAACATGATTAGCACATTCATGTGCCGGAACAGTTCGGGCAGGGGGTGATTGGTCAGCCCTGAGAAGGGGTATACATTTAAACTGATTGGTTGAAGCCCTGAGATGTATACGTGCTGACATGCACGGTTTCTGGGAAGGGGTTGTTAAGTAACTAGGTGGTCAGGGAAGATTTCAACACATCTAACGGGCAGTTCCGGGAATTGTCTTCACTGACACAGGAATTTCAGGTTCTGAGCACAGCTTGTAAACTTTACAAAACCTGTTTCTTTACGTTTCAATTTCAATTTCATTAATTCTTTCATTTCACACTCCTTTTTCTGCCTACTTTTAATCTTAAAAGTAATGAATCATAATTATTGTGGGGTCTCACATTCTATTTCTGCCAGTGAAGTGTATTTCTGTCTGATTACCATGAGTTTTACCTGCCCAATCTGAGCCTGGAGAAAGAAAACTATGTAGTTAAGCAAACGAGGTCCCACAGTTATCAACACCATAAGCATGATCAGGGGTCCAGCTAAGGCTGATAGGAGTGTAGTTAACCAGGGGGACTGGGTATATCATGACTCAAACCACACTTGTTGAATCTCCCTTTCTCTCTGGTGCTCTACAAGGAATTTTCTCAATTTACTCATGGATTATTTTACAACTCCAGTATGGTCAGCATAAAAACAGCATTTTTCTCTCAGTACAGCACAGAGGCCCCCCTCCCTCATGAAATGGAGGTCTAATCCTCGACTGTTCTGTAAAACAACTTTAGAGAGAGAGGTTAAGGGTTCCTGCAAAAGTGTGATGGAGGTCTCTAACGTCTTCAAGTCTTGATTTATTGCTGTTTCTAATCAGGCCATTTGTGGTGACCCATGGATCATATCAGCTGTTCCTGTACCCACTCCTGCAGCAGCTCCTAGCCCCAATAGGATGGCTAGAGTAAGGGACACTGGCTCCCGGCAAAATCGGGTTGGTTGTCCCCCTAGTAGACCTTCAAAGGATTCTGCATCATGATAGAGCACCCTGGGGAGTATCTGCACCATTATACAATAATGTACAGAGCTGTCAAATACCTGGGCTGAAATGCAAGGAGTTCTGACTGTGTGGAGTTCAGTACCATAAAGGTTCCTTTAATTAGTTCCCAGGGGGAGGAGTCAGCTGTACTCTGGACTGGGGAAGTAGACAAAGATGGAAACTGCGAAGTATGAGATGGTAGAGGGGTTTTGGTAGATCTAGGCATGGGAGGTTGAGGAGGCTTAATTCCTGACTTGAGGGGATTGGGCCCTATTGCTGTGGGATTTTCTTCCTTTTTAAGCTGGATGGTGAACCAGAGACCAAAGTCATAACCAGGGCCATTAATATAGAATCGCATTCCCCAAGTATTTCCCATAGGCCATGTTGTTCTGAGGTAGCCCCTTCCTTTGGAAGTGAAAGTTATATTGAGGGGGTAACATAGACTATTTTTTCCACAGCAAGTTTTTGACACCACTTGGATAGCGGCACATTTATTGGGATCAATCCAGATGTCATTTCATCCTACCCAAATCATACTGTCTGGGGAGTTTGCGTTTCACAATGTAGGTCCCGTGTGTTCACAACCCCAAGATCTACAATAAAAGTCACTGGGTCCTCCACAGGTTTGGGCCTGTTTGTGACTTCAGAAATCAGCTGGGCACACTTAATAAACAAGACTGGCTAGTTTACACCTGAGCTGGGGGAGATGACATCAATAATTCATGGGGTAAGTTGGTCTATGTTGCCCTGGTTTGGGTTTGAGTGGCATCTGTGTGGGGTCCACTATGTCAGGGAGATCCCAGTCAGAGAGGCCTATGGCAAGCTGACAAATATCCGGGTGGAGAGATGGCCACCAAGTCCATAAGGGGGCTGTATGTGAAATAGACCACACTACTTGCCCAGTAGGATTTATAAAACTTGCCATTGTTGCTGAACAGGCTGATGGGGATTAGGACTGCTGGTGGTCAGGGGAAGAATCCATAGCCCTACCCACACCACGGACATGCAACGTGAGAGGGTTACCAGTCTGTTCCAGTTTCCAGCCACAGTCTGGAGAGGGCGCAGGATTGAGATGGGAGGTATGGATCCAGGAAGTGATCCCATCCACTTTCACCACTGTAGGTGTTATAAGCAGCACCTGGTATGGTCCTTTCCAGCAGGGTTCCAGGGATGACACCTGACACTGTCTCATGTAGACGAAGTCTCCCACTTGATATCAATGTGGAGTTCCCTCGTCTCCAGGATGATAAGCAGTGGCCAACTGTTTTCACAGGTATCGCTGGGTGCTGGGTTTGTTCAAGGGCTTTAAGTCTGTCTAGCAAGGGGGTGTTGAAGGAATCATTAATCTCAGAGTTGGGGTTAGGTCCCTTAATGGAGGAGGGGCACCGTAGAGAATTTCATAAGGGGTGAGGTTACACAAAGAGGCGGAGGGGTATTTCTTGCACGAAAAAGTGCATGAGGGAGGAGCATAGTCCAATTTTTTATGCCGGTCTCCAAGATTAATTTCGTTAAGTCTCTTTGATGGTTCTATTCATTATTTCTATATGTCCTGAGCTCTGGGGTCTATAAGCACAATATAACTTCCAATTAATCCCCAGGGTCCTGGAAAATCCCTGACTTACCTTGGCCATGGATGCCGGTCCGTTATCAGACCCTATTACCTTAGGCAGGCCGAACCTTGGAAAACTGTCTTCTAGGATCTTTTTGACCACCATCTGAGCTGTTTCTTTCTTCATGGGGAAGGCTTCGACCCATCCTGAAAAAGTATCTACAAAGACTAGGAGATATTTAAGTCCATACCTTGCTGGCTTAATTTGAGTAAAGTCCACTTCCCAGAATTGTCCTGGTCTGGTTCCTCGTATGCGCATCCCTGCAGGACTCTTGGATGGGAAAGTATTAAGTAATTGGAAGACTTGAAAAGCTCTAGTCACCAGCTCAGCTATTTTTTTCCTCTGTGAGTCAGTCAATAATAAGTCCTTTATTCGGTCCTTTAAGAGTGCTTATAACTTCTTTGAGCCTAAGTGGTTGAGCTGGTGTACATCTTTGTCATAAAGGTGGGCTTTTTGAAATTGTAAACTTGGCTCTGTAGGGTCCCAGAGTTCTCTATCTGTCTCCTCAGATGATAAGTTGCCTGAATGTTCCGGGGCGGCCAAGTCTCCTGATTTTTGTTCCCCCCGGTGTGAAAAAAGTTAACAGAGTCACTCCGTTTAGGGCTGCCAATTAAGCTTCCTCATCTGCCCTTCTGTTTCCAACTGCCACGGGATTGTTTCTCTTCTGGTGCCCTGGACAGTGCACTATAGCTAGTTCCTTATGGCCCTGCACTGCTGAGCGAAGGTGGAGGATCTCATCTTTATTCTTTTTTTCTTTCCCGGCAGAGGTTAATAGCCCCCATTGTTGGTAAATAGTCCCGTGCATATGAACAGTGGCAAATGCATAGTGGCTAACAGTTTATATGGTGGCCCTTTTGCCTGTTGCTAGTTCCAATGCTTTCATAAGGGCAATCAGTTCTGCTTTTTGGACTGATGTCCCTTCTGGGAGACCAGAGTATCAGATGAAATTAGTTTTGCTAACTGCTGCTGCTCCAGCCCGCTGCTTACCATCTTGGAGGAAGCTGCTGCCATCCGTAAACCATACGACTTCAGGGCGAGGCAGTGGCTGATCCTTCAAGTCTTGTTGTATACTGGTTTCCTTGCCAGTATGTGTTGACACTCATAAGTGACGGGTCCTGATGATTCTTCTGGCAGCAGTGTAGCTGGGTTGAGTGGAGCAGGGGGTCCCAGCGTTATTCTGTCTTTGTCAAGTAAGAGGCTCTGGTAGTGGTTTATTCTGGAGTTTGATAGCCACCTCTCTGGAGGCTAACAGATCATGCTCTCCAGGGCATGGGGGGATATAATGGTTAGCTTCTGTCCCAACGTTAATTAATGAGCATCTTTTATTAGAAGGGCTGCCGCTGCTATAGCACTTAAGCAATGGGGCCACCCGCTAGCCACTGGGTCCAGTTTTTTGGATAAATACGCTACCGGCTTTTTCCAAGGTCCAAAAGACTGAGTGAGCACTCCCCGTGCTATTCCTTTCTTTTCCTCAATGTAGAGAGTGAAGGGTTTTCTACATCTGGGAGTGCTAAGGCCGGAGCAGATAGCAGCATCTTTTTTTGACATTATCAAAAGCTTGTTGGTGCTCAGGGGTCCATTGGAAGTGGGCATCCCCCTTTATCAGCGGGTATAAAGGGGCAGCCAAAGATGTTAACCCAGGAGTCCATAACCTGCAAAAGCTGGCAGTCCCAAGAAACTCTCTGAGTTTTCTCTTATTAGATTGGGGCAGTATCTGCACAACAGTTTTTTTTCTGGGCTCAGGGAGCCATCGTTTGCCACCCCTGAGAGAATAACCCAGGAAGATTACTTCTTGCTGACAAATTTGGGCCTTTTGGCAGAAGCCTTATATCCAAGCCGAGCAAGCTCGAATAATAGTGCTTGGGTCCCAGACTCATAGGTCTCCTTGGTGTCGGCTGCCAGTAGAAGATCATCCACTATTGGAGTAGGGTGACTTCGGGGTGTGCAGTTTTGAAGTCATTGATGTCTCTGTGGAGGGCTTCATCAAAGAGAGTGGGGGATTTTTTGAACCCCTGTGGGAGTCTAGTCCAGGTTAGTTGGCCAGATGTTCCAGGTTCTGGGTCTATCCACTCTAAAGCTAACAGCAACTGACAGTACTTATGTAGAGGCGAGCAGAAGTAAGCATCTTTTAAGTCCAGCACAGTGTACCATTTCCGCTACAGATTCAGAGTGCTAAGCAAATTATATGGATTGGGTACTGTGGGGTGAATGTCCTGCACTCTGTTGTTGATCTCTCTTAGGTCTTGAACAGGACGGTAGTCCCCAGTTCCTGGCTTTCTTACTGGTACCGGGGGGTGTTCCAGGCTGATTGACAGGGCCTTAGGACCCCAAGAGCCAGGTATTTATGAATATGGGGCCTTATCCCATCCTTAGCTTCTTTGCTTAGAGGATATTGTTTAACACTAATTGGAGACGAAGAGGCTTTTAATTCTACTACTATTGGAGGTTGTTGATGGCTAGACCTAACCCAGCAGTTTCTGCCCAGGCATTAGGATAATCTTTTATCCATTTATGGGGTAGTTTGCCTGTTTGATTAGTCCTATGGGGCGCAAAGAGTTGATGTTCATCTTCTACGGACATAGTCAAAGATGTGACTATGGGAGTTTATACTGAACGCTATAGAACCTCCACTTGGGGACCATTAGGTTTAAAGGTTATTCTAGTCCGGAGTTTGGTAAGCAGATTCCTGCCCATCAATGGGGCCGGGCATTCTGGAATTACTAGGAAACAGTGGTGGACTTTTCCCTTTCCGAGGTCCATGTTCATCTTAGTTGTCCAAGCCCGATATCTACTGCCATTAGCCCCTTGAACTAGGGACCATTTAATTGATAGGGGGGCCAGTGAAGTCTTAAGGGCTGAGTATACTGCTCCTGTAATCACTTCAAAGTTCACTGTGTTCCCCTCAACTTCAAATGTTACTATGAGCTGGGGAAGGGGATCTGAGCCCCGAATTTTCTAGTCCTCTTCTAGAGTCAGCACGGCGGGCTGGCGTGGCTGCTTCTTTTGGGGGCACTCTTTGGCCCAGTGTTCTTTTTTATTACAGTGGGCACATTGATTTGAGGCCAGGGGCAGCCTTTGGCGTGGGCCCAGGTAACCCTTTATGTATCCCTGCTTTTTAACTTCTGGCCTATTTGCTGCTGTGACCCGAACCTTAGGCAATGCTTTACTCTGCCATTTGCTTCTTTCCTCCTTCTTTTGTTCCCTTTCCTTCTCTCTCTCCTCTATTCCCTTTCCTCCTCAGTTTCTCTCTTATAATATGCTTTCTCAGCTTCTCTGACTAAATCTCTTAAGGTCATATCTTATAATCCATCTAGACGTTGTAACTTTCTCTTAATATCTAGGGCAGTCTGCTCGATAAAGGCCATTGCAACAGATGCCTTTTGGTCTTCTGCCTGAGGATCAAAAGGAGTATATTTCCTATAGGCTTCCATAATTCTCTCCAGAAACATAGAAGGAGACTCATTAGGCCCTTGGATAATCTCTCTTACCTTGGACAAATTAGTCGGCCTTCTGGCGGCCGCTCAGAGACCCACTATTAGAGAATGGCGATAAGTGGACAGATGCTACCTACATTTAAAGGTGTTGGGGTCCCAGTTGGGTCGGTTCATGGGCCCGTAGGGATGGAGAGGGAGCATCACAGGGGCTTCCGAGTTTTCTATTATCCATCTCCTGCGGGTTTTTTTAGGTGGCCCAGCTTCCTTCAGGGGAGCAGGGGCTGCTGCTGCTGCGCGGAAGTCCCCTGGAGGGCTTGGGTCTGGCCCAATTGCCTCTAGCGGCGGAGAGGCTGAGTCAGCGGCGGGAGGATCATCTGGAACATGTTGTGGGTTGGGGAGCGAGGGTAGAGGATAAGGAGAGAGAGGAGTGTCCAGTCTTGTGACTCAGAATGGAGGGAAGAGGGGGAGGAGCAGACTGTTGGAATGATAGGATCGTGGGGCAAGGGGTATATGGCTGTTGATCTGGGTGGCCACGTGGACCCGGTGAAAGACAATATCTCTGACTTTTCGGATTAGAGGGAAGTGGAAGGATTCTTCTGGGGGCCATCCGACTCCTAGGATGGGCCATTCTGAAGCACAGAGAGTCTGCCAGGTCCGGCATTTTACTGAAAAAGAAAGATTCTTGGTACTTGAGCGGACATCAGTCCAATGATCAAGGTTAAGGGACAGAGGCATGGAAGTGCTTTGTCCCATAATGTCCCATAATGGGAGTTACTCAAACAGGGACAGTGAATACACAAACATGACACAGACAAAGACAAACAGTAAACGTTTAACATGAGTCCAAGACAAAGATTAGAACTGAGTAACTGGCAAAACATGATGGGTTAGACAATAAAGACAGACAGTAAACTCAACATGAGTTCCTGACAATGAACAAAACTGAGTAGCCAGCAAAACCTGATGGGCTGGAAAACCGAATCGTGAAGCAAAAAATAACCGAGTTGAGGAAACTACTAATCCTCTATTTCCCGAGTCCTCTGGAGTGTCCCCCAGGGACGTGGCCTGTGGCTCTGTGACACATCTGTCAGCCACCGTCCCAGAGAGCTAATGTTCTTCACCGTCAGCCATTTTGCCAAGCCCTAACCTGAAACCTGAAACCAGAAAGAGGCACCTTACTTACTCTGAAAGGAGTCCGTTGGGGTCTTTTTTTCGTCACTGCTGGATTTCTCAGCTAGGGCCTCCAGATGAAAAGGTGGGCCGAACGTCGGAGGAAAAGACCACCAAGAGAATTTCTCATGAAACAGCAAAGGGTTTATTGGGGGTCCAGCATGCTGGGGCTCAGAGCTCACTTCAGAGGAGCAAGGAACAAAGAGCCCCGAGAACAACATGAGCAGATTTTATATACATTCTTTAGAGAGGGCAGGGACTTAACATACATCATAGCTTCCTTTAGCAAATCACCGTATACCGTGGGAAAATCAAATAACAACTCTAAAACATGATTTGCACATTCATTGGTGGGAATAGTTCAGGCAGGGTGTTATTGGTTAGCCCTGAGAAGGGGTATACATTTAAAATGATTGGTTGAAGCCCTGAGATGTATATGTGCTGAGCTGCACGGTTTTTGAGAAGAGGTTGTTAAGTAACTAGGTGGTCAGGGAAGATTTCAACACACATCTAAAGGGCAGTTCCAGGAATTGTCTTAACTGCCACAGGAATTTCAGGCTCTGAGTGCAGCCTGGATACTTTACAGAACCTGGTTCTTTACGTTTCAATTTCAATTTCTTTTATTCTTTCAGAACCTTACAAAGGAAGGCGAGAGACTTCATCAACAATGACTGCAATTTTGGTCATTTGGTTTTGGAAGCAGACATGGGATCTTTTTTTAGATCCTTACGGTGCTGGTAATCAAAGCCACAGCCTCACACAGGGCCAAGAGGCTGATTAAGACATATCCCATTCCAAAGCAATTACTTCTCTGAGGTCAGTTACAGAACTCAGTCTCTGAGGGGAATCACATCAGAGTTCAAGCCCAGGTGGACCCAGTCATCTCTTCCAAACTCCACACAAATGACCACAATTAAAACCAAAACACTCCCCCAAGCCCCTCATCTTCTTCCATATATACATTCATCATAACCTCTGGCTGGATGTTTCCATGAATGTCACAGCCTAAGAGAGTTTCCAAAATAAGGTCTCTTTCCCTTCATTTGCCTAACCACAGGGTAGCCTGGACACCCTTTCTGTGAACCAGGATTGATCACATAGGTCTGCCGTTAATACTGCTCTGCTTCTCCAATTTGAGGCCTACTGACTGTCAGGTATAGTTTCTTCATGTGATTTGGAGTCATGAGAAAACCCAATCATCTCTGCAGGGCTTGAAAGAACTCATTTGTCCCAAAGGATCCCTATTCTCACTTGATGGAGGTCAGGAACCTAAAAGAGGAAGGTGAGAGACTTCATACACCATGACTGATCTTTTTTGCATTTTGGTTTTGGATGCACACATTGGATTTTTCTTTAGATCCAACTGGTGCTGAGAATCTAAGCCACTACCTCACACAGGGCAAAGAGGCAGATTCAGACACATCCCTTTACAAAGCATTTAAGCAAAGAGCCACAGGTGATGCCCATTCATTACCATTTGAAAACAGTTTTCTTCAGGATTCACAAAGGGCTGGCCTGAGGCAAAGACCTTCCTGATATTCATGGCAACAGGCAAATAGGTTAGCAAAAGGCCCAAAGCAGGGTTTCTCCACTGAGACTTTCCTGGTCACACTGATATCTGAGTTTTCTGAGATTCTCGCATTCCCTTCAGGTATCCAGTACATGGCCATGTCACAGAGCTTGGAGGTCGTACATATCTTGGACACAAAACCATGAGCCTATTCTGGAGAGTGGCCAGAACTCAGGAAGAAAACAGGATCTTGGGAAGATAGTAGGTGTTGCCCATCAATAATGAAACCTGCAATCCATTCCTAAAATGGGCAGGATGAATGCTGGGAAGCTTTCTACTAGACAGGACACATCCATTGATGAATTATTACTTCTAATGTTTTCAACCACGGACACAGTGAGATACACAGACATAGAAACACTCACCTTGTCAAACGACTTTCTAGAAACAGTCCACTCCTAACCAAACATACCGACTTTCCTACCTATTCTGAGAACATGAGACAAATCCACAAACTCACACCCACATTCACAAAGGCCCCTCCTTCCCCCAAGTGAGTCTGTGACTTTCCAGAGTGTCCTCTGACTGGTGGACCATACTATGTTCCCCCGAAATGGCCTGTCCTGTCTCAGATCCGGTCTCCTTGTCCAACTCTGTGAAGTTGTCAGGAGCCTGGGCTGACCACTACCTGCTTTCTCCGGAAAGGCCCGTCTTCAGAGCTCTACTTGCATTTGGCCATCCTCAAATCATTAGGTATCAAGAAAGACAGACTCTGTCCTTGGTAAATCCAAACAAGTGAGCCAACTGGGACTGGGACTGGGACTGGCTCTGTGTGCCTGGCTTCCTGGATAACAAGTTCAGGGAGTTCCATCACCAAAGATGTGACTTAGGTCAATTCCTTCAGGAACGGAATGAGGTCACTGCCTTGGCAACCACTTTGTCCTAACAGTGGCTTCCAAGGGTTCCTTGAGATAGTGGCTGCCCCTACTTCCTGTGGCACTTTCACAAGTTAGAATGGTATATAAACCATAGGGACCGAGGAGAAGCTCTCCACACAGGGCTGGTTTGGTCCATCTTCTTTATATTAAGAAGAGAGAGGCTGATTCAGACACATCGTTTCATCCTGACCAGGTTGTTTGCAATGGAAGATGACTTTTGCTCTCTCAGGTCCTTTATATCTGCCTACATCTTCTCCTGGGATCATTTCTGCATCAACCTTTGAGGTTCTCAGCAATTGGAAGATCACCTACATGCCTGTATTGTAAGACCAACTCTGTCTATGCTCTTCTGTAAAGTTAGATTGAGAGAACAGTGTATGGTTAGGGTTAATAACATATTCTATTTGGGTTAGGCATCATTCTGCGGAATGAATAATGGTATTGGGAACCTGCAATATTCACAAGAATATATCGGTGAAATATAAGTATGAAACCAGAAAATCTAGGTACGATTTGAAGCCCTGAAGGGCATTGGGCCCTTTAGTGGGATACTTAGCTTTGAATTATGTTCTGCACAGATGTCTCAGATAAATCAATATGCAATGGCATAGGACCTTGTACCTTGGATGATTGAATGTAGAAGAGAACATCCAGTCAAAAATGAATAGTCCGTAGGATTAGAAAGATAGTCGGTAGGTTTAGTAAAAAGGGTGAGTATAGGAATCGGACCAAAAGTTCATTAGCAATATTGTTTCGTTTAGAGAGTGAATGTAAATATTAGCACATGTGAAAAGTCATTCACAATGATGAACTGGAGAAAATATGTAGGAAAAAGATATCAATAGAGACATTAGAAAATCAGGCAAAGTATAAGGTGAGTGATAGGATTAGACATTTTCAACATGGTTGAAGTTGAATGTATAATCTTAGGAAGAAACAAATATGTAGACACCAATAGGATTGACATTTCAGAGCATTAGGCAATCTGGACATGGTTGATTTTAGTATTCCATGCTCACTTTGCATTTTGCTTTGGTGAAAGGTTAATACAATAGGTACTTGTCACTTCCTGTTTTTCTGTATGCTTAACAAAACACTGTTGAAATCTTGAGAACTGTTTGCTAATTTTGTTCCCAGAATGTGCTGTCCCCAACTGCCAAACTGCAGAATGTACTCCCTCACCTGGTTGCATGCAAACCACCCACTCGCCCTGACCCATCAAAAATTTCCTTCCATGCCCTCTCCAAGAAAAGTATATAAGCTCTCTTTAAGCTGTTCTCAGGGCTCTCTACTCTTGTCATGTGAGCTCTTAGCCCCAGCATGCTGGACCCCCAATAAACCGTTTACTGTAGCTGAGTGAAAATGGTATACTCTTCTGGAATTAAAAGATGCTTTCTTTTGCTTGACTCTGCATAAAGATAGTCAGTTTCTGTTTGCTTTCGACTGGGTAGACCCAGAAACTGGAACGTCTGGTCAACTAACTTGGACTAAACACCCACAGGGGTTCAAAAATTCCCCCACTCTCTTTGATTCAGCCCTCCACAGAAATCTCAACAACTTCAGAACTACGCACCCCAAAGTCACTCTGCTTCAATATGTGGATGTCCTGCTACTGGCTGCCAACACCAAGTAAAACTGTGAGTCTGGGACCCAAGCACAATTATCTGAAATTGCTGAACTCGGGTATAGAGCTTCGGCCAAAAAGGCCCAAATTTGCCAGCAAGAAGTAATCTTCCTGGGGTATTCCATTAGGGGCGGTAAATGATGGCTCACTGAGCCCAGAAAACAAACTGTTGTGCAGATACCACTGCCATCTAACAGGGGACAACACAGAGAGTTTCTTGGGACTGCTGGCTTTTGAAGGTTATGGATACCTGGGTTTGTGTTCTTTGCGGCTCCTTTATACCCTCTGTTAAATGAGGATGCCCAATTCCAATGGACCCTTTAGCACCAGCAAGCTTTTTATAACATTTAAAACACTGACACTGAACTCCTCAACTTCACTGAGCCCAGCCTTCAATTTCAGAAAGCCCTACACTACATTAAAAATGTACATCAACTTACTCACCTTGGTTCAAAGAAACTGCAGGCATTCCTGAAGGATCAGGAACAGAGATTTCGACTAACTCACTCACAGTGAAAGGAAATAACTCACAAAAGCCTGTAGGTTCTGTCAATTGGTTAAGGCTTACACTTCCAAGCTTCCTGCAGGAAAGCACCTACGAGGAACCAGACCAGGACAATTCTGGAAAGTGGACTTCACTGAAATTAAGCCAGCAAGGTATGGACTTAAATATCTCTTAGTCTTTGTAAATACAATTTCAGGATGGATTGAATCCTTTCTCACAAAAAAAAAAGAAAAAAAAAAAAAAAAACAACCGCTGAAACGGTGGTCAAGTACATCCTGAAAGATATTTTTCTAAGACACGGCCTGCCTAAGGTAATAGGGTCTGTTAATTGAACGGTGTTCATGGCCCAGGTGAGTCAGAGCTTAGCCAGGACCCTGGGGATTAATTGGAAGTTACATTGTGCATATAGACCCCAGAGCTCAGGACAGGAAAAAAAAATAAATAGAACCATTAAAGAGACCTAAACGAAATTAAGCTTAGAGACCGGCATAAAAGATTAGAGTATGTTCCTGCCTTATGCACTGTTTCATGCAAGAAATACTTGCTTGACAGACTAAAAGCTCTTGAAAGAACTCAGCGATACCTGTGGAAACAGCTGGCCACTGCCTACCACCCTGGGGACGAGGGGACTCCACATGGATATCAAGTAAGAGACTTCGTCTACATAAGACGACATCAGGTGTCATCCCTGGAACCCGGCTGAAAAGGACCATACCAGGTGCTACTTATAACACCTACAGTGGTATATGTAGACGGAATCACTTGCTGGATCCATTCCTCTCATCTCAAGCCTGCGCCCTCTCCAGACTCTGGCTGGCTACTGGAAAAGAGTGGTAACCCTTTCAAATGGTGTATTCACCAGGTGGATAAGGCTATAGATTCTCCCCTTGGCCACAAGTAGTCCTAATGCTCATCAGCCCGTACAGCAGCGATGGCTAATCACAAATCCTACTAGACAAGAAGTATGATCTATCTCGCATACAGCCCCCTTAGGGACCTGGTGGCCATCTCTCCACCCAGATATTTGTCAGCTGGTTATAGGTCGTTCCTATTGGGATATCCCTGAAGAAGAGGATCCCACTAAAATTCCGTTAAATGCCTTCTGTACCATAGATAATGGAAACAAACATTATGGATGTAGGGACACACGAGCCAGATGCAGGTTGGCTAGCCTAGATTACTATGTTTTCCCAGCGGACTATCAAAACCACAAACAGCCATGGCTGTGTGGGGCAAAAGCCGACTTCTTCTGTAAGTCATGGGGATGTGAGCATACAGGGGCTGCCTGGTGGAATCCAAACTCCTCATCAAATTCAGTACACAGCATTGACCATATTACCAATTAGACAATCAAAACTGATGGCCCCCAGATGGGTCTCTAGATCCTCAAATTCTGTGTGACCTTTTTAACTTCTGCAAGTGCTCAAAAGGGTGAAAGGAGATTCCCCTATGGGCAGGCCAATTCCCTCCTTCTCTCACATCCTGAACTATGCTTCTCCAATAGATCCTCACCCTCTGCCTTCTGCTCCAGAATCTCTGCTGTCACTCCCACCTCAGCAACCTGATTTCTCCCCTCCAATTTCTAGATCAAAACCCAAACCTCGGTTCTCAGACAATTGCCCCCTTGCTGAGGTAGCAGGTAGTGAGGCACCCCTCCACCAACTCACTCCTCTCTTCTTCTGTCAGTGCCCGCACCGGGTCCCACCAGGTCCTCTTACCAGCTATACCAAAGCTCAAACCAGCTGAGGAGAGCCCTCAGAACCCTATCCAAGATGTAATAAAAATGGCTTTTAAAGTTGCTTTGTCATCACTGAAAACAGGTTACTAAGAATTTAAAGTCCCTCAGAGACTTTTTGGGATACTCACTCCCGTCTTCCCCTCTGCTCTACCTGTTCTACTGCTCACGATTTTGTTGCTAGGAAAATCCCAAACCCCTTTCTCATTATTCTTTTACATCTCTCCTTTCTCATACACAGATCCATGTAGCTGCTCTCCCCCCCGCCTTCCCCATCTTTCCCCTCTGTAAAAGGCCCACAAAAAAGTCTTAACTGACCTTCTCCAAAATTCTTCACCAAGGCTGACTTTAGGACTTTCAGCAAAAGAGTCCCTATAAAAGAGTTCAATGTAGACAAACTTCCTCTTTTCATGTTGCCTGTTCTACTTGGCAACTGGCTGGAAAAATCAGCACTCCTAAGCTAGACAGCCCCTTACTAATTTTTCACAAAATATGTGAACAAGGCCTCTGGCCTTGAGCTGGGGCTTCACAGGGATGGCTACATTTGTAAGATAAAGAAGTTACCAACTGGACCCCATGGTAACAGCTTGCAGGGAGAAAACAAAAAAGAGAAGAAAAAAGCTCTCCCTCTCCTAGGTGTCCTTAAAAAGTTAACTTGCCCAGAACAGAGGAAAAAAAAAAAAGGAACAAAAACTGCTTTTTGTGGACTTCTGCAGACTGTGAACTTCTGAGCCCCTTCCATTACATATTGGGGACAAAATTCTAAAACTACCTAAACTTGGGGTTCAAGGGATTAATTGATTACAACAGAAGCAATGCCCTCTATATCCGGTTGCAACCAAATAGGACTGTTTCTCTGTTTTCGGTGCTATCTTAGGTGCCTTGCCCTGTCCATACCAACAAGAGTATTATTCTATATACTTAAACATTTTTTATGTTTTCATAAAAGTGTCAACTGGTGCAATTAATTATGTAATGGTGCAGATGTTTCCCAGAGTTCTCTATCATGATGCAGGTTCATTAAGATCAAATAGCGGGGGGCATACAACCCGGTTCTGCCGGGAATCTGTATTCCTCACTTTAGCCATCCTATTAGGAATAGAAGTTGCTGCAGGGCTGGGCACAGGAACCACTGCCGTAGTCCATGGAACACAACAAATGACCCAATTAGAAGCAGCAGTAGAACAAAGCTTTAAGATATTAAACCTCCATCACAGCCTTACAGGAATCTTTAAAATCTCTCTCTGAAGTTGTTTTACAGAAAAGGCGAGGGTTGGACCTCCTCTTCATGAGAAAAGGGGGCCATTGTGCTGTATTGAGGGAAGAATGTTGTTTTTATTCCGATCATACTGGTTGTAAAATTATCTATGAGTAAATTTAGAAGACACCTTAAAGCGCATCAACGAGAGAGAGAGGCCCCAAAAGGGTGGTTACAGTCTTCGTTCACACAGTCCCCCTGGTAAACTACGCTTTTATCAGCTTTGGCCGGTCCATTAATAATCATCATATTATTGCTAACTCTAGACCCTGTTTGCTCCACCGTGTAGTTTCATTTCTTCAAGCTCAAATTGGACAAGTTAAATTTTGGTAATCAGACAACAATATACCCCACTAGCAGACATAAAATGTGACACCCCTCAATGATCACTTTTATGATTAAACGTAACCAGAAGAAGAAGTGGGGAATGAAAGATTAATAAAATAGGTATTTGTCACTTCCTGTTTTTCTGTATTCTTAACAAAACACTATTGAAATCTTGAGAATTGTTTGGTAATCTTGTTCCCAGAATGTGCTGTCCCCAAATGCCAAACTGCAGAATGTAATCCCTCACTCAGTTGCACACAAACCGTCCATTCGCCCTGAACCACCAATAAACTTCCTTCCCTTCCCTCTCCAAGTTAAGTATGTAAGCTCTGCTTAAGATGTTCTAAGGGCTCTAGGCTCTATTCAAATTAGGTCTGAGCCCCAGCATTCTGGACCCCGAATAAACCCTTTGCTGTTGCATGAGACAGTCTCTTGGTTGTCTCTTCCTCCAATGCTAGAATGACTTTTACATTGGTACAATCATAAGTATGACCTTTGCTTTTTGTGTCCAAAATATTACTTTGATAAAATGAATATATAGATCCGGAGACATGAGTATTTCTTCCACCATTTCTTGAAGCAATATTTTGAAGACATAAAATTAGTATTGGGTGTACAAATAGGTGTACTCTGTGTCTATGAATATAGAGATAATTCATGAGTAGACCATACTGTGAATAAATAATATAACTAGTTCCAACTTTAAATAATGGATCGAATTGATATCTGAAAAAATACAGGGAATCTTATATTGATATACATACATTCATTCCAACGAGTTATACATCTAATAGTAATATTAGGGTTATGGTTTATCATGAAGAGTGTGTGAGTTTTGCTTCAAAAGTGATTATGGAAATCAAAAATAATGTGTTTGGGAAGAAGTCTCATGAAAAGACCAGTCAAGAAACATGGAGGAATACATGTGTTCTGAAGCAGGAAGTGATTGAAAGCGAAACAAATGCGTACAAATTTACTAACTTCTGGATGAAATATATATACTATGATGTGCATAAATTGAAGAAATAGTAATGAACCAGTGTTGAATAAAAACTAACATCAAAATATACATCATGTCCCATAGGAATCTACTTGCATTAATGTTAAACTGGATCAGTTACTGGAGAAATATTAGGATTTGTATGCAACAGTCACTGAAGTTAGTTTTCAGAACTAGGAAAAAAAATATGTATTTCAGGTGAATGAATACTTCTGAGAATAATCTTGTGAAAAGTTTACTATAAATCCACATACATGAACATGAATAAATGTAGGGAGTGAATAATAAGATGCATATATTTCATATTTTAAAAAATCTGGAGAGTATATATATATATATATATATATATATATATATATATATATATATACAAAACACAAACAAAGACATTAAAAAGTAGCAATTTATATGCCAATCAAAATTCATCGTGAAATATATATCATCTACAGATCCAAAAATATTAATTTTACTGAACATGGATTTATGTATAATGTTGTTCAACTAGGAAGCTCACTCACAGTTCGAATTTTCAGTTCCAAAAGCGTTTAGGAGGAGTGATCTCTTCTCACACTTTGTATCTGCCAAGTTAGCCACCTCACAGGAATGTACGTGTGATACCAGGTAAGATTCTATATGTGCATATGAAAATACATGTGCTGAATAGCCTACAGAGAAAGGGAAACAGAAATTCACATATTTGTTAACTTTCCAAACACATGGAGAACTATTTCAACAAAAAATTGACAAGATTTATAACTCCTAACCTATATCATGCAAAAGGCAAAACCAAATATACACCGTGCCTCCTGTGAACTGCTTGTATTTCTATTCTATTTGGGTTATTTTTCTCCATCATATTAGGATTTGTAGTCAGAGTCTAGTACGGTATGGGTTAGTATCAGGGGTTCAGTATTTCGAATGGAAAATTTGAAAATGAATCCAATGTGTATGTAAATATGTGCTACACAAAAATCTTCCCACTCTCATCCAGAACAATGCCTTGAGAATACCTTTGCCCTAAGTAAGACACAATTAGAAGAGAAGAGTTAGAAAATCTGTGAATACATATCTGGAATGGAATATGCTCAGGAGTTCAAAACCTTGGAAGTGGTAGAGGAGTTTCCAAAAGTAAAGGACAGGGTAAACACTCCACAAACATGGAGGTCTACTGGCCTAGAGAATTCTTGAGAATCTGCCTGTGAGGTTGGGCACTTGAAACATATGTTGTTGTCAGGAGCTTTAGCTTCCTTTCTAGTGAGACCATCAAAGCTCTGACTGAATCTATGAGACCTGGAGGACATGGTTTCTTCTTTTTCAATGAACATGAGTCAGCAGTGCTGAATTCTCTCTTTTTAGGTAAACTGTGGCCACTGGGGGCTAAATGTCTACCATGTGGACTGTGAAACCATATGGTCATCCTCCATTTTCATGGTGTTTCTTGCTGTTGCACTGGGAGTTTTGTATTTGCTTCATGATATGCAAGGTTTTCAACTGGGACACAGTGCAGGAGGGAGTTCTGTAACGTGTGGTGGGTCAGGGTCTGCAGGAGAATAAAAGAACAAGACTTCTATCCCACATAGCTTGCCTCCTTGACTATAGCAACCTGATTCTGAACAATGTCCTGAAACTTCTCCGTATATCAAGATGCCTTTACATATAAGGGTCTGCTGGCTTCACCATGTCAGTCACAAGCCATTTGGAAGCCAATGGCAGATCCACATGGCCACCCCACAGATGTTTTATCACACACCTGCCCACCATTGCTCTAGGCCCACTACTCAGCAGGATGCAACTTTCTGGCATCTCTGTTAAAAACCATTTTTATGAAAACCAGTCAATCAAGGCACTGTCTGGTATATTCATTGTTGGGAAAAGTATACACGGCAGCCATAACCCAGAGAAAATTCCCAACATGGCGCCTAAGGACTTTTTCTTCCTACCTTCTTCTTTCCTGCAGTGGCGTGAAAAGTTCCCGCCCATGTGAACTCTCCCGCCTCCTCCAATTTCAAATCTCACTGGCGGAGAACCTTAGCCCCAATGAGAACAAATTCCTGGGCTCCGGAGGTGATATCTGAAAGAACTTGCCAATAAATGGGTTGCCTGCCATTTATCTAAGCCCTTCCATCTCCCCCTTAGTTATATATATACACACAGCTTTTTGCAATAAAATTGGAATTTTCTGGTGAAGTGTCTTTGCATGGGGAGTTCTTTCATTCTGCTGCCCCGTGAGAGGATACAGGTGAGCTCTTTCCAACAAGAGCCCCGTCCCCCACTCCGCCGAGACACTCTGCCCTAGTCCGCTTTTTTCAGACGCCAGCTTTCTGCACTCACCACTGATCTGATGTAAGTAATCCTCCCCTGACCCCGGCTCGCCAACTCCCTTCAGGCTGCCACTGGTTTTGTGACAGTGATCGTCAGGCACACTCCAGATGCCTGGTAGGGGAGAGGGAATTCCTCCCACTAAGACCTTTACTAGTTGCAGTGGACCCTCTGGTGTTTCGTTTCTTTTTGGGGCATGAGGCTTCTGAGTTTACACGAGAGGCTTTATGGATTTTCCTGCTCCACTGCCGCTGCTGCTGCCGGCTAGAGTTGCTGTATCCTGTGGGGTTGCTGTGTCTGGCTGAAGCTGCCTCTCTGCTCTGCAAAAACTGAACTCCCGGCCTGGAATTGCATTCTGTCAGAGCCAGAGTTTTGTTTTCATTACTGACTTCTTCTGCTGCAGTTGAAAACTTTCCTGACGTCAGGTTGCCCTTGGCTCCAATTCCTTTTGGTTTCACAGATCGCACTTCACTGGTGATGACCAGGTAGTGCCCTCTGTATTTCCTCGTGATGGCTTGTCATTTTGGGGACGCCCACCTGACCCCCGTTTGCCCTGAGCTTCCTGGAAGCCGTTCCAGCCCGAGTTTTCTCTTTGTCTTTCTTGCTTACTCCTATTCTCTCTCTCTCTCTCTCTCTCTCTCTCTCTCTCTCTCTCTCTCTCTCTCTCTCTCCCATCTCTCCCTGTGACTATGGGCACCTCTTAGTCTGCACCTGAAGACTCACCTCTCAAATGTTTAATAAAAAATCTGGCCACACTCTCCCTCACACCAGACATCAAGCCCAAAATTTAATCAAAATCTGTACCCATGATTGGCCTACATATCCACTGGATAATGGCAATCATTGGCCACCAGAAGGCTCCTTAGATCCAAACCTCTTCCGGGACCTTTTTAACTACTGCCAGCATCTGAAAAAGTGGAGGGAGATTCCCTGCATTTAAGATTTTAGCCTTCACACACAGCACCCTGCTCTCTGCTCCTTTTGCCCTCCCTCTCAGGTCCTCTTTGCTTGAAAACCCCTCTCTTCCCCTACTTCTATTCCTGACTTCACAGATTCTTCCTCATTCGACCAAGCAGATGAACCCCCACCTTATCCCCCAGCCCCATCTGCCCCTTCTCTCCCGCTATACCTTCCTCTTCCTCTGCCTAATTCCATGGATCCTCCGCCTTCCGTTTCATCCCTCTTTCCTCCGCCCTCTTCTGCCTGCTCCACCTCCTCCTCCTCCACAGAGACACTCCCTTCCTCTCCCTCTCCTTCCTGTTCACCGCCTTCCTCTTTCAGTCCTCCTGTTACCAGGTCTAAGGGACTCCTTCCCACCCCCAAGACAATTGCACCCCTTCGTGAGGTAGCTGGTCCCGAGGGTGTCATCAGAGTCCACGTTCCGTTTTCCATGTCGGACATTACTCAGCTAGAGAGGAAGTTAGGCTCTTTCACCACTGACCCCACCACTTACATTCGGGAGTTTCAATGGGTCCTGCAAGTATGTAGCCTCACTCATCATGACATCTACATGCTCTTGGCCAATACACTTCTCCCCAAGGAAAGGCAATGAGTCTGGGAGCTAGCCCAAGCCCATGCTGATGAAAATCATAGGACCAATCCTACCCACCCCACAGGCCCTCATGCTGTCCCAGAGCAGGATCGCCTATGGGATTACAAGACCCGTGAAGGCTTACAGTTTCGTGACCTTTTTACATCCTGTCTCTTGGCGGGGCTGAAAAACGCCACCCGCAAGGCTGTTAACTTCCAAAAGGTGCAGGAGGTCATTCAAAGGAAGGAGGAAACACCTTCAGATTTCCAGGATAGACTAACCAAGGCCCTTCAACAGTACACAAAACTCGACCCAGAAACCCCAGATGGCCGTCATGTCTTAATGACATACTCTCACTATTAAAAGTCACCATTCACATATCACCCCACATTATTCTACCTCTCATTTCCTCATGATGTTCCTAGGGGCAAATACACCTCCTTCATGCAGTCTCCCACGACTATCTAAACCAGTTAACCCTGAGGTTTGGGACACAACTACACCCTCTATGGCTAAATGAAGTCCTATTCATATTGTCTTACACGACCCTTCAAGATATATTAGTCAACCACAATATCTACTCACAACCACAGCCTTCCTCGGATTAGAACCCATCATCCAGGATTTATTATGAAAGGGGTATCTTAGGCCTACACAATCTCCTTTCAACACCCCCCATTCTGGCAGTTAAGAAACCTAACGGGTCCTACAGGCTGGTTCAAGACCTTCACCTTGTCAACTCCTCTGTGGTCCCCATCCACCCGCTAGTGCCCAACACTTACCCCTGCCTCTCTCAGATCCATGCCACTACTACCCACTTCTTGATCCTAGATTTCAAAGATGCATTCTTTTCTATTCCCTTGTCATCAGAATCTCAGGATATCTTTGCTTTTACGTGGACTGACCCTCACACCCGCCATTCTCGTCAGCTTACCTGGACTCTCCTCCCACAGGGATTCAGGGATAGGCCCCATCTCTTTGGCCAAGTTCTTGCCCAGGACCTCACATCCTTTCACCCTACCTGTCCTGACTCTACTCTCCTTCAATATGTCGATGACCTTCTTCTATGTAGTCCCACTTGGGAACACTCTCAATCCCACACTGCTCAGCTTCTTAATTTCCTAGCATACAAGGGATATAGGGTGTCTCCCCACAAGGCCCATGTTTTCCAGTTTTTTCTCATCTATCTTGTTTTTTGCCTTACACCTAGGAAAAAGGAAATAACACTGGATAGGAGGCAACTCCTTTCTGATCTTCCAGTGCCCCATACGAAAGCCGAAATACTATCATTCCTAGGACTAGCATTTATTTTAGGGCCTGGATCCCAAATTATTCTCTTCTAGCCAAAAGCCTGTATGACCTAGCAAAGGGACCCCCTAGTGAATCTCTTGCCTCCTCCCCTAACTACCACTTCTGCAGGCTTCAGCAACTCCTCTTAAAGGCACCTGCCTTGCACCTTCGTGATATTTCAAGACCATTTCATCTATATGTCCATGAAAAAGGGGAGCAAGCATTTGGGGTCTTAGGTCAAAACTATGGGCCTACATTTGCACCTCTGGCATATATGTCCAATAAAGTAGACCATTCAATCTGTGGGTAGGCCCCTTGCTTAAAAGCTCTGGCTGCTGAACAAATTTTACACAAAGAAGCCTCTAAGCTGACTTTTGGGGCCCCTTGAACTATTCACTCCCCACATCACTTGAAGGATCTTTTAGCTTATAAGGGCCTTCAAACCCTTCCTCCATCCAGAGTTCTGTCGCTCTCCACTTCATTTCTGGAAAACCCTAATATTACTTTCCTCCCCTGCTCTGCACTGAACCCTGCCTCACTGCTCCCAATGACTCCCACGTCTAACACAACAATTCATAATTGCTTGGAAACCTTAGATGATTTCCTTCCCTGTCATTCTTCAGTTTCTGAGGGACCACTCACCAAGCCTGACCTTATCTGGTTCACTGACGGCAGTTTCTTTAGGCAGAATGGCACTCATTACTCTGGATACACTGGAGTTTCAGCAACTGAGATTATAGAGGCCAAAGCTCTACCTTCAGGAACTACCAACCAGCAGACTGAACTCATAGCAGCCACTCGTGCCTGCCTTCTAGCACAAGGCAAATCCCTCACCCTTTATACTGACTCAAAATATGTCTTCCATATCTTATTTTCCCATGCTGCAATATGAAAGGAGCGAGGACTACTTACCACCAAAGGTAATGTGATCACTAATTCGGCTGTTATAAGCAATCTGATAGAGGCCTCCCACTTTCCCACCCAGTTGGGAGTTGTCCATTGTAGGTCCCATCAGAAGGACGGCTCTCTTATCACTGAGAGCAATGCCAAAGCTGACCAGGCGGCACGAATGGCTGCCACCACTTCCAGTTATTGCCCCCATTGGGGGACATATAATGGCCACTTTAGACATCTCATCTGAAGCCACTACTTCTTCCAGTAAGAACAAGGATCTTTTCAAGTTCCTTTATACTCTATTCCATTCCGATTCTCAGTCTTTGACCCTCTTTTTACAGAGCTTCTTCTCCCTCAACCCCTCTGACAAAGCCATGCTACAGAATATAGCCTCTAATTGTCAGATCTGTCAGCGGACCAACCCTCATACTTTTTTAAGGCCCAAACCTTTCCCTTCCCACCAAGCCCGGGGACACATTCCCACTGCTGACTGGCAGGTACACTTCACCAACATGCCCAAAGTATGGCACACTAAATACCTCCTTGTCTTTGTGTACACTTTCTCTGGTTGGGTTCAGGCATTTCCCATTTCCAATAAAAGGCTTCCACTGTAGCTTCAATCTTTCTGACAGTCATCATCCCCAGGTTTGGAATGCCCACTTTCCTACAATCTGACAATGGCCCTGAGTTTATTTCTAGGATCACACAAAAGGTCTCTCAAGCCCTCTCCTTCAAGTGACATTTTCACTGTCCATATCACCTTCAGGCTTCAGGGAAAGTGGAAAGGGTAAATCGTACTCTAAAGGAAGTCCTTACCAAATTGACAATGGAATTAAACTTAGACTGGGTCAAACTCCTTCCCTTGGATTTGTTTCGAATCAGAGCTCTACCTAAGAAACCATCTTTACTGTCTCCCTTTGAGATAAGGTATTCAAGACCTCTTATCCCCCCTGGGTTGGTCATTTCACAAGGACCTCTCACCCGAGATTTGTCTTTGCCTCTCTTGTTTTATCTTCGCTCGGAACTCTGGAAATATCAGGACTGGCTTCTTCTGGATCCAGTCCCCACTCCAAACACTCCTCCCTTAACAGCTGGGAGTCTAGTCTATTATAATACCCCAGAGGAGAACGGGCCTCTTGCCCCAAAATGGGAAGGCCCCTATCCTGTCATTCTCTGTACCCCCAACTCCACCTAACTCTCCTTATCAGACAACTGTCTCACCCCTTGGATTCACATATCTAGGTTGAAGCCATATCACCAAGAGGCCCACCTGATGACGACAGGACCACCCCAGAGTAACTCCAAGAATCACCTCCTGAACCTCCCCTTTACTCCTGCTCTCCACTCCCATCTCACCCATTTAAGTTGCGGCTAACACGGTGTTCCCCACAGAACAATTCCTCTTAAAGAAGGCACAATGAGCTCTCCCAACACCCTAGTCTTCTCTAACTGCTTGTTTTTTTGTGCTCTGCTTATTTTCTGTGCTCTGTCAGGACTGGTATCTACCCTCCTCTGCTACAATGTATTTTTTCACTCTTCGGGAATGATACTCAGAACATGGCATGCAGAATGTCCACGCAGTGGATGCAACTGCTTGCTTCATCCACAACTGCACATCTATTTCCCTAAAATTGTCACCTTCAAGGACCTTCGTCCCTGGTAGCTGGAACTGGCCTTTCATTTGCTTCCTTTTTCATCAAACCAAAGACTATTGTCATTGGTGGCCTGAGATATATAATGGGTGCCCCTATAAGTCATGCAGGTTCCATCATGAACGTGGTAGCTATTCTTACCACTCACTTGGTTACCATGAAGGGTGGACTTCTAGTTACCTAAAGTGGCATAAAGGCTCTTCATCCAATAACAATGGATGGTATACTTTAGATATACCTGACCCCAAGGCCAAACGTTGGGACTATGTTGAGTTTGCTGTCTATGCTCGGACAACCTCAGCCAGACCCACAATGTGGATGACTGTTGGCCGCACCCTGATTACGCCACCTAAGGCAACCATCCAGGTAGTCGAACACATTAAGGAGTCAGAATCAAAACTTCGAGATCTTATCCATAGCTCATTTAAAGAGGATTCAGAGCCTTCAACCCCCTCAGGTCCCCCTCCCACATGGCTCAATTTGCTACACCAAACTCTTTGATTATTAAACTCCACCCCTCTTTCTGTGCCTACTTCTCAGTTCTTTCTCTGTGCTTCACTTAGTCGTCCACTTCTAGCAGCGGTCCCATTAGCGGCAGGAAATATTTCAGCAAAAACCTACAATTTCTCTAAGAAAGGAAAACCCCTACATGTGACACGTATCCCACTATGGGAAAGTTGTTCCACCAATACTTTATTTCCTTTCATCTGTTTCCACCTGACAATAATGAATTCTTTACCCATTTGTTCCTTGAGCTTTAGCACCCCATCGAGCCCTGATTTATGAAACCTGGACATTTTCTCTGGTGTAACGGGTCTATAAGTACCTCAACGATCAATGTCTCTGGCATCTGTTTCTTGGTTACGGTAGTTCCTCAGCTGTCTTTGTATACTCCCATCGAATTCCGACAGGTGGCCCTACATTCCTGCACCCTTAGGGCAGTCTTTCTGCCGGTTCTGGTAGGCCTCACATTAACAACCTCAGCGGCGAGTCTCGAACTCTCTGGTGAAGCTATAGGTCATGCTCTATGGGCATCCAATGACCTGCAACAAAAACTGCAGGAAGCACTTGATAACACTGCTCAGTTTCTGGGCTCCTTGCAGTGACGGTTACTTCATTGGCACAACTGGCTTTACAGAACCGAAGGGCAATTGATCTTCTCATTGCAGAAAAAGGGGGAACATGCCTGTTCCTCAGAGAGGAATGTTGTCATTATGTTAATGAATCTGGCCTAATAGAAAAAAATGTTGTTAAATTGCAGGAATTATCAACCCAATTGCTTCCAATCCTTTCTTGCCATGTACTTACTACCAATCTTGGGGCCCCTTATTGGGATGCTCCTTTTTTGTGCTCTCTTGCCCTGCATAATGAAGTGCCTTCAAACCCAACTGAAAAAAAATTTCTAATCAAACATTCAACCAGCTTTTGCTTAGGCACTAGCAGCCTCTGATGACTGATGAACCCCCAACATCTCCAAGAGAACAGTTCACTCAGTGCTGAAGCTCACTACCAGGCACGATGGAATGCAACGGACATCAGACGGCGAGAGACAACGAGCTCGGAGAACCTTTTATTCTGCCATCCTGGATTAATGAGTCTTTATGTCCTTCTAAGTTTCCTCATGGCCCTTGGCCTCTTCTCTGTCAGTCCCCCAACATGGTACTTCTGCCAAAAATTGACCTTTGCTTTAATTTTTATCTTAATTCTGTTTTTATTCGCTCTGATCTTCTTCAGGTGCTGGTGATGCCATGTCCAGGCAACGCTTCCAGTATTTCCCAGAGTCTCTGAAACAGGACCAGTGACTGATACCAACAAACTCCTCCATCCAGGACTGGTTCAATGCCATCGACAACTTGAGGCTTCAGGGAACTTTCATAGACTTCACCCCTATGGAAGTAGCTGTCTGTAGCCACTGGGTTTTCTTTCTGGCTGCCATGATATCCCCAGACCTGCCCCCCGAGAATTCCTCCACTTCCCATTCTAGGCCCCACAGCGCCCCCAAACAGCAAGAAGCAGCCGGATCTGACCAACGACGCCACACTTCCTAAGAAAACAAAAAGGGAGGAATGTTGGGAAAAGTATAAACGGCAGCCATTCCCCAGAGTAAAAACCCCAACATGGTGCCTAAGGACTTTTTCTTCCTATCTTCCTCTTTTCTGCAGTGATGCAAAAAGTTCCCGCCCGTGTGAACTCTCCCGTCGGCGCCAATTTCAAATCTCTCTGGCTGGGAACCTTAGCCCCAATGAGAACTAATTCCTTGGCTCCGGAGCTGATATCTGAAAGAACTTGCCAATAAATTGGTGCCCTGCCATTTATCTAAGCCCTACCATCACCCCTTTAGTTCTATGTAAGCACACAGCTTTTTGCAATAAAATTGGAATTCTCCTAGCAAAGTGTCTTTGTGTGGGGAATTCTTTCACTCATGATCAGCAACAGGATATCCAAAGGTTCTCCAGTGCCACCTGGTCTGGGAATTTCAGAAATTTGATGGTATTTATTTAGCCATTTTTGAAGGATGAAGTTGGAGTTACTGTGGGTTTCAATTCATGCAGGAAACATTATATGGTGAGGAAGCTCATTTCAATGAAATCTCTGGAGAACACTCACAGGCAAGCTTCCCAAAGAGTGGCCAAAAGTTCACATGAAGCCAGGATCACTGAGGTCTACAATGTGAGGTCCATGTGTGTTTAGACTCTCAACTTTGGCTGCCAAGTCTTTAAGAATAAAATCATGTGATATCCTGGCTGAGATTCCCAGTGCCCTGTGGAAAGCCTCCCTGGACCTCTATCTCAGTTTCCAAGGGTGATTCTGATGCGTGGCCTTCTAAAATCCCAACACATTTCATGGCAGTACTTCTCTGAGGTCAGTTCCAGAACTCAGTCTCTAAGAGGAATCACACCAGAGTTCAAGCCCAGGTAGGCCCAGTCATCTCTTCCAACCGCCACAAAAATGACCACAATGAAAACCAAAACACACCCACAGGGCCCTCATCTTCTTACATATAGACACTCATCATAACTTCTGGCTGGAGTTTTCCATGAGGGGTGCAGCCCAAGACGGTGTGAAAAATAAGCTCCCTTGCCGCTCATTTGCCTAAAGTCCGGGTGGCCTGGAAACCCTTCTTGTGAACCAGGAGTGATCAAATAGGCCTGCTGTTAATACTGCTCTGCATCTCCAATTTGAGGCCTACTGAATGTCAGGTATAGATTCTTTATATGATTGGGAGTCATGAGACAAACCAAAAACCTCTGGGCTAGCCTCCACAGGGCTTTGAAGAACTCATTTTACCCAAATGATGCCTATTCTCACTTGATGGGCCTCAGGAACCTTAGAAATGAAGTCAAGAGACTTCATTCACAATAACTGCTCTTTTGGCAATTTTGGTTTTGGATGCACACATGGGATCTGTCTTTGGATTAATCAGGTGCTGAGAATCTAAGCCACAGCCTCACACAGGGCCAAGAGGCTGATTCAGACACATCCTTTTCCAAAGCAATTAAGCAAAGAGCCACAGGTGATGCCCATTCATTTCCATTTGAAAACTGTTTTCTTCAGGGTTCACAAAGGGGTGGCCTGAGGCAAAGACCTTCCTGACATTCAGGGCAACAGAACAATAGGTAAGAAAAAGTCCAAAGCAGGGTTTCTCCACTGAGACTTTCCTGGTCACACTGATATCTGAGTTTTCTGAGATGCTCGCCATTCCCTCCAGCTATCCAGTACATTGCCATGTCACAGAGCTTGGAGGTGGTACATATTTTGGACAAAAACCATGAGTCTATTCTGGAGAGTGGCGAGAATTCAGGAAGAAAACAGGAACTTAGGAAGTTAGCAGGTGTTGCCCATTTATAAGGCAAGCGGCAGTCCATTCATAAATTGGGCAGGATGAATGGTGGGAAGCTTTCTACTATACAGGACACATCAATTGTTGCATTCTCTTTTCTAATGTCTACAACCACGGACACAGTAGCATACACAGACATAGAAACACTCGCCTTGTCAAACGTCTTACTAGAAGCAGTCCACTACAAATCAAAGAAAAAAACGCCTTTCCTACCTACTCTCAGATCATGAGACAAAACCACAAAATCACACCCACACCCACGAAGGCACATCCTTCCCCCATTAAACTCTGTGACTATCCAGAGTTTCCTCTGACTGGTGGGCCACAGTATGTTCCCCCGAAATGGCCTGTCTTGTCTCAGATCTGCTCTTCTTTCCCAAATCTGTGAAGTTTTCAGGAGCCAGTGGCCAACCACTACCTGCTTTCTCAGGAAAGGCCCCTATTCAGAGCTCTCCTGGTATTTGGCCATCCTCATATCTTAAGGTACCAAGAAAGACTAACACTCTCCTTTGTAAATCCAAACAAGTTAAACCCCTGGGCCTGAGACTTGACTGGCTCCGGGTGCCTGGCATCCTGGATCCCAAGTTCAGAGAGTTCCATCACCAAGGAAGTGAGGTAGGTCAATGCTTCAGGAACTGAATGAGGTCACTTCCTTGGCAACCACTTTGTCCTAACAGTTGCTTTCAAGTGTCCCATTATATGGAGGCTGCCCCTACTTCCTATGACATTTTCACAAGTTAGAATGGTATATAAACCATGGGCACCCGGGAACAGCTCTCCACCTAGGACTGGTTTGGGCCATCTTCTCTACATTAAGAAGAGAGAGGCTGATGCATACACATCCCTTCATGCTGACCAGGTTGTTTGCCATAGAAGATGACTTTTCTCTCTCAAGTTTTCATAGCTGCCCACATCTTCTCAAGGCATCCTTTCTGCATGGACCTTTGACGTTCTCAACAGGTGGAAGATCGCCTACATTCATGTATTGTAAGACCAACTCTGTCGCTGCTCTTCTGTAAAGTTAGATTGACGGAACAGTGTATGGTTAGGGTTAATAACATGTTCAATTTGGGTTAGGAATCTTTCTGCACCATGAATAATGGTATTGGGAAACTATAATATTTACAAGAATATATAGGTGAAATATAAGTATAAAAACAGAAATCCAGGGAAGATATGAAGCCCAGAAGGGCATTGCACCCTTAATTGGTATGCTTAGCTTTGAATTATGTTCTGCACAAATGTCTCAGATAAATCGATGTACAATGGCATAGGACCTTGTACCTTTGATGATTGAATGTCAAAGAGAACATCCACTCAAAATGGGATAGTAGGTAGAATTAGGAAGATGGTCGGTAGGTTTAGAAAGAAGAGTGAGTATAGGATTTAGACCAAAACTTCTTAAGCAATAGGGTTTCGGTTAGAGAGTGAATGTAAATTTCAGCACACATGAAGTGTAAGTCACAATGATGAACCGGGGAAATATGTAGGATAGCAGATATAAATAGAGACATTACTAAATCAGGTAAAGTATAAAATGAGTGATAGGATTAGACATTTTCAACAGGCATGAGGTTGAATATATAATCTTAGGAAGAAACAAATATGTAGTCACCAATAGGATTGATATTTGAGAGCATTAGGCAACCTGGACATGCAAGTTTATGTAATCCATGCTCACTTTCCATTTAGGCTTTGGTACAATCTTAAGGGTGACTTTTTTTTGTCTAGAATATTACTGTGATAAAATGTATATGTAGATCTGGTGACATGAGTATTTCTTCCACCATTTCTTTTAGGAATATTTTGAAGATGTATAAATTAGTATCTAAGGTAAAATAGGTGTACCCCTTGTCTATGAATAGAGAGATAATGCATTAATAGACCATACAGTTAATAAATAATATAACTGCTTCCACTTTAAATAATGGATTGAATTGATAACTGAAAATATATAAGAAATCATATTTTGATATAGAATCATTCATAACAACTAGTTATACGTCTAATTGTAATATTAGGGTTATGGCTTTTCATGAAGAATGTGTGAGTTTTGCTTCAAAATGATTATGAAAATCAAAAATAATGTGTTTGGAAAGAAGTCTCATGAAAAGACCAGTCAAGAAACATGGAGGAATACATGTTTTCTGAAGCAGGAAGTGATTGAAAGTGAAATAAATGCTTATAAATTTGTGAACTTGTGAATGAAATATATATACTGTAATGTGCATAAACTTAAGAAATAGTAATGTACCAGTGTTGAATTAAAACGAACTCCAAAACACATATCATGTCCCATAAGAATCTACTTGCATTGATGTTAAACTGGGTCAGTTACTGTAGAAATATTAGGAGTTATATGCACCATTCACTGAAGTTAGTTTTCAGTACTAGGAAACAAATATGTATTTCAGGTGAATGAATATTTCTGAGTATAATCTTGTTAAAAGTTGATTATAAATCCACATACATGAACAGAAGTTATTCACTCCAAACCCAACAAACCGCCATTCCTACCTATTCTCAGAACATGAGACAAAATCCGCAAACTCACACCCACACCCTCAAAGTCACCTACTTCCTGCAACTAGGTCTATGACAATCTGGAGTGTCCTCTGACTGGTGGGCCACACTATGTTCCCCTGAAATGACCTGTTCTGTCTCAGAACTGATCTCCTTGTCCAACTCTGTGAAGTTGTCAAGAGTCAGCGGTGAGCCACTACCTGCTTTCTCAGGAAAGACCCCTCTTCAGAGCTTTTCTCACATTTGGCCATTCTCACATCAGTAGTTACCAAGAAAGAGTGAATCTCTCCATGCTAAATCCAAACAAGTGAGACAACTGGGACTGGGACTGGGACTGGGACTGGCTCTGGGTGCCTGGCTTCCTGGATCCCATGTTCAGAGAGTTCCATCAACAAGGAAGTGTGGTGAGGTCACTTTCTTCAGAAACTGAATGAGGCCACTACCTTGGCAACCACTTTGTCCTAATAGTTGCTTCCAATGGTCCCATGAGATGGAGGCTGCCCCTACTTCCTGTGACACTTTCACAAGTTAGAATGCAATATCAACCATAGGCACCCGGGAACAGCTCTCCACACAGGCCTGGTTTTGTCCATCTTCTCTACATTAAGAAAAGAGGGGCTTATTCAGACACTACCCTTTATCCTGACCAGGTTTTTGCCATGAATGATGACTTTTGCTCACTCAGGTCCTTCATATCTTCCTACATCTTCTTCAGGGATCATTTATTCATGGACCTTTGAGGTTCTCAGCTGGAGGAAGACCACCTACATTCCTGTATTTTAAGACCAACTCTGTCCCTGCTCTTCTGTAAAGTTAGATTGAGGGAACTGTGTATGGTTAGGGTTAATAACATTTTTGATTTGGGTAAAGAGTCATTCTGCTGGATGAATTATAATATTGGTAACCTTTAAGATTTATAAAAATATAGAGGTGAAATATATGTATGAAAACAGAAATCTAAGTAAGATTTGAAGCCCAGAAGGGCATTGGGCCCTTGATTGGGATACTTTACTTTGAATTACATTCTACTAAGATATCTCAGATAAATCGATATACAATGGCATAGGACCTTGTACCTTGGACGATTGAATGTTGAAGAGAACATCTAGTCAAAAAGGAATAGTAGGTAGGAATAGGAAGATAGTTGGAAGTTTTAGGAAGAAGAGTGTGTATAGGATTTGGAATAAAAGTTCTTTAACAACAGGGTTTTGTTTAGAGAGTGAATGTCAATGTCAGCACATGTGAAGTGTCAGTAACAATGGTGAACTTGGAAAAATATGTAGGAAAGCAGATATCATTAGAGAGATTAGGAAATCAGGTAAGGTATAAAGTCAATCATAGGACTAGACATTTTCAACAGGGTTGAGTTTGAATATATAATCTTAGGAAGCAACAAATATGTAGTCACCAATATGATTGACATTTGAGAGCATTAGGGAACCTGGACATGGATGTTTTTAGTAATCCATGTTCACTTTCCATTTAGGCTTTGATACCATCATATTCTGTCTTTTGCATTTTTGTCCAGAATATTTCTGTGATAAAATGTATATGTAGATCATATATTTCATATTTTGAATAGTTTGGAGAGTGTGTATATATATATAAAACCACTGAGACATTAACAATTAGCAATATATATTCCAATCGAAATTCATCATGAAATATATATCATCCACTAATGAAAAAATATTTATTTTACTGAACATGGATTTATGTATAATCTTGATCTCTTAGGAAGCTCACACATAGGGTGAATTTTCACTTCCAACAGTGTTTCTGCTGAGTGATCTCTTCTCACAACTTGTATTTGCCAAGTCAGCCACCTCACAAATATGTACGTGTTATACCAGGTAGGATTCTATATGTGCATATAAAAATACATGTGCTGAAGAGGGTACAGAGAAAGGGAGACAGAAATTCACATATTTGTTAACTTTAAAACACATGGAGAACTATTTCAATTAAAAATTTACTAGATTTTTTACAGCTGCCTTTTATCCTGCAAAAGGCATGTCCAACTATACTCCATGCCTCTTCTGAAATTTTTTATTTCTATTCTGTTTTGGTGTTTTCCTTATCATATTAGGATTAGTAGTCAGAGTCTAGTAGCGTATGGATTAGTGTCAGGGATGCAGTATTTCGAATGGAAAATAGGAAAATGAATCCAATGTGTATGCAAATATGTGCTACAAAACAATCTTCCCACTCTCATCCAGAATAATGCCTTGACATTACTTTTGCCCCAAATAACACACAAATAGAGGAGAAGAGTAAAAAAATCTGTTAATATATATATGGAATGGAAAATGCTCAGGGTTTCACAACATTGGATGTGGTAGAATAGTTTCCAAAAGTAAGGGACAGGGTAAACATTCCACAAACATGGAGCTCTTTCGGCCTAAAGACTTCTTGAGGAACTGCCTCTGAGGTTTGACACTTGAAATATATATTGTTGTCAGGAGCTTTAGATTCTTTTCTAATGAGACCATCAAAGCTGCGTCTGCATCTATGTGACCTGGAGGACATGGTTTCTTCTTTTCCAATGAACATGAGGCAGCAGTGCTGAATTCGCTCTTTGTTGGTAAAATGTGGCCACTGTGGGCTAAGTGTCTCCCCGTGTGGACAGTGAAGCCATTTTTTCGTCCTCCACTTTTCGTGGTTTTTCTTCCTGCTGCATTGGGAATTTCATATTTGCTCCACAAAATACAAGGAGTTCAACTGGGACACAGTGCTGGAGCGGGTTCTGTCACGTGTGTTGGGTCAGGGTCTGCAGGGGAATGCATCAACCAGGCTAATATCCCACAGAGCTTGCCCCCTTATACATAGCAACATGATTCTGAACATTGCCCTGAAATCTCTCCATATAACAAGATGCATTTACAAATAAGCTTCTGTTGGCTACACCATGTCAATCACAAGCCATTTGGAAGCTAATGGCAGATCCACATGGCCCCACAACAGATGTATTATCACACACCTGCACACCACTGCTCTAGGCCCACTAATCAGCAGGCTCCAACTTACTGACAAATCTGTTCTACACCATTTTCATGAAACCCAGTAAATCAAGGCACTGTCTGGTACACTCATGATCAGCAACAGGACATCCAAAGGTTCTCCAGTGCCACCTGGTCTTGGGAATTTCAAAAATTTCATGGAATTTATCTAGCCGTTTTTCAAGGAAGATGTTGAAGGCACTGTGGGTTACAATTCATTCAGGAACCATTAAATGGTGGGGAAGCTCATTTCAATGAAAACTCTGGAGAACTCTCACAGGCAAGGCTTCCCAAAAAGTGGCCAATAGGTCACATGAAGCCAGGCCTATTGCAGTCTACAATGTGAGGTCCATGTGTGTTTTGACTGTCAACTATGGCTGCCACGTCTTTCAAAATAAAATCATGTGATATTCTGGCTGAGATTCCCAGTGCTCTGTGGAAAGCCACCCTGTTCCTAGATCTCACTTTTCTTTCCAAGGGCGACTCTCATGCGTTGCCTCCTAAAATCCTAACACAATTAATGGCAATATTTTTCTGATGTCAGTTCCAGAACTCAGTCTGTAAGGGGAATCACACCAGAGTTCAATCCTGGTTTGGTCCATCTTCTATACATTAAGAAGAGAAATGTTGATTCAGACACATCCCTTCATCTGACCAAGTTGTTTGCCATGGAATATGACTTTTGCTTTCACAGGTCCTTCATAGCTGCCTATATCTTCTCCAGGGATCATTTCTTTGTTGACCTTTGAGGTTCTCAGCAGGTGGAGGATCCTCTAAATTCCTGTATTGTAAGACCAACTCTGTCCCTGCTCTTTCTTAAAGTTAGATTGAGGGAACAGTGTATGGTTAGGGTTAATATCATGTTCCATTTGGGTTAGGAATCATTCTATGGGATGAATTATGGTATTGGGAACCTGAAATATTCATAGGAATATAAGTGTAATATAAGTATGAATACAGAAATCTAGGTAAAATTTGAAGCCCAGAAGGTCTTTGGGCCCTTGACTGGGATACTTAGCTTTGAATTATATTCTGCACAGATGTCTCAGATTAATCAATATACAATGGTAGCGTTCCTTGTACCTTGGATGATTGAATGTCGAAGAGAACATCCACTCAAAAAGGGATAGTCGGTAGGATTAGGAATTAGTCGGAAGAGTGAATATAGGATTTGGTCCAAAAAATCTTTAGCAATAGGGTTTTGGGTACAGAGTGAGTGTAAATGTGAGCACATGTGAAGAGTCAGTCACAATGATGAACTGGGGAAAATATGAAGGAAAGCAGATAATAATAGAGACATTAGGAAATCAGGCAAAGTATAAACTGAGTGATAGGATTAGACATTTTCAACTGGCTTGATGTTGAATATATAATCTTAGGAAGAAACAAATATGTAGTCACCAATCGGGTTGACATTTGAGAGCATTAGGCAACCTGGACATGGATGATTTTCGTGATCCATGCTCACTTTCCATTTAGGCTTTGGTACAAACTTAAGTGTGATCTTTGTAATTGTGTCCAGAATATTACTTTGATAAAATGTATATGTACATCTTGTGATATGAGTATTTCTTCCACCATTTCTGGGAGCAATATTTTGAAGATGTATAAATAAGTTTTGGGGGTATAAAAAGGTGTACCCTGTGTCTATGAATATAGACATAATGCATAAATAGACCATACTCTGAACAAATAATATAACTTTTTCCAACTTTAAATAATGGATTGAATTGATATCTGAAAATATACAGAAAATCTATATTGATGTACAATCCTTCATTCCAACCAGTTATACATCTAATGGTAATATTAGGGTTATGGTTGATCATGACGTGTACGTGAGTTTTGCTTCAAAGGTGATTATGGAAATAGAAAATAATGCGTTTGGAATGAAGTCTCATGAAAAGACTGTGAATCAGGCGGTATAGTGATACCAGACTTCAAACTATACAACAGAGCAATAGTAACAAAATCAGCATGGTACTGTACCAAAACAGGCGGTTGGACAAATGGTACAGAATAGAGGACACAGAAACCAATCCACTAAACTACAACTATCTTATATTTGATAAAGAGGCTGAAAGCACACAATGGAGAAATGATAGCAGCTTCAACAAATGTTGCTGGGAAACCTGGAAATCCATATGCAACAAAAGGAAACTGAATCACTTTCTCTTGCCATGAACAAAAGTTAACTCAAAATGGATCAAGGAGCTTGATATCAAATCAGAGACACAGTGTCTGACACAAGAAAAAGTTGGCTATTATCTACATACTGTGCGGTCGGGCTTCAAATTTCTTAATATGACACCCATAGCACAAGAGTTAATAACTAGATTCAACAAATGGGACTTACTCAAACTAAAAAGTTTTTTCTCAGCAAAAGAAACAATAAGATAAGTAAATAGGTAGCCTACATCTTGGGAACAAATCTTTACTCCTCAAACTTCAGATCGAGCCCTAATATCCAGAGTATACAAAGAACTCAAAAAATTAGACAATTAGATAACAAATAACCCAATCAACAAATGGGCCAAGGACCTGAACAGACACTTCTCAGAGGAGGACATTCAATCAATCAACATGTACATGAATAAATGCTCACCATCTCTAGCAGTCAGAGAAATGCAAATCAAAACCACCCTAAGATATCATCTTGCTCCAGTAAGATTGGCAGCCATTATGAAGTCAAACAACAACAAGTGCTGGTGAGGACGTGAGGAAAAGGGTCCACTTGTACATTGCTGGTGGGAGTGCAAATTGGTGCAGCAAATTTGGAAAGCAGTATGGAGATTTCTTAGAAAGCTGGGAATGGAACCACCGTTTGACCCAGCTGTTAACCTTCTTGGTCTATTCCCTAAAGACCTAAAAAGAGCATGCTACAGGGACACGGCTACATCGATGTTCATAGCAGCACAATTCACAATAGCAAGACTGTGGAACCAGCCTAGATGCCCTTCAATAGACGAATAGATAAAAAAAATGTGGCTTTTATACAAAATGGAGTATTACTCTTCATTAAAAATGACAAAATCATAGAATTTGCAGGGAAATGGATGGCATTATAGCAGGTTATGCTAAGTGAAGCTAGCCAGTCCTTGAAAAACAAATGCCAAATGTCTTCTTTGATATAAGGAGAGTAACTAATAACAGAGTAGGGACAAAGAGCCTGAGAAGATCAACACTAAACAGGAATGAGAGGTGGGAGGGAAAGGAAGAGAGAAGGGAAATTGCATGGAAATGGAAGGAGACCCTCAGGGTTATACAAAATTGCATACAAGAAGAAGTGAGGGGAAAGAGGAAAAAAAAACAAGGGAGAGAAATGAATAACAGTAGAGAGGGTAGAGAGAGAAGAGGGGAGGGGAGGGAAGAAGAGGGGGATAGTAGAGGAGAGGAAAGGCTGCAGAATACAACAGACACTAGTATGGCAATATGTAAATCAATGGATGGGTAACTGATGTTTTTCTGCAATGTGTATGCGGGGTAAAAATGGGAGTTTATAACCCACTTGAATCAAAGTGTGAAATATGATATATCAAAAACTATGTAATATTTTGAACAACCAACAATAAAAATTTTAAAAAAAAGAAACCTGGAGGAATACATGTGTTCTGAAGCAGGAAGTAATTGAAAGTGAAACAAATGTCTATAAATTTATGAACTTATGATGTGCATAAACTGAAGAAATAGTAATGTACTAGTGGTGCATAAAAATGAACGTCAAAATACACAACTTGTCACATAGGAATCTACTTGCATTAATGTTAAACTGGGTCAGATACTGTAGAAATATTAAGATTTGTGTGCACCATTCACTAAAGTTATTTTTCAGTACTAGGAGACAAATATGTATTTCAGGTGGATGAATATTTTTGAGAATAATCTTGTGAAAAGTTTATTATAAATCCACATACATGAACATGAATGAATGTGGGGAGTGTATAATAAGGCATATATATTTGAAAAATCTGGAGAGTGTGTGTATATGTATATATATATACATATACACACACTCACACACAAAACACACACAGGAACATTAAAAATTAGCAATACATATGCCAATCGAAATTCATCATGAAATATATATCTTTCACAGATACAAAAGTATTTATTTTACTGAACTTGTATTTATGTATAATGTTGTTCAACTAGGAAGCAAACACATAGATTGAATTTTCTGTTAAAACAGTGTTTAGGAGGAGTGATCTCTTTTTACGATTTGTATCTGCCAAGTCAGCCACCTCATAAGAATGTATGTGTGATACCATGTAGGATTCTATATGTGAACCTAAAAAATACATGTGCTGAATAGGCTTCACAGAAAGGGAGACAGGAATTCACATATTTGTTAACTTTAAAAACACATGGAGAACTATTTCAATTAAAAATTGACTAGATTTATAACACCAACACTTTATCAGGCAAAAGGCAAGTCTAACTATACACCATGCCTACTCTGAACTGCTTCTATTTCTATTCTCTTTGGGTTGTTTTTCTCCATCATATTAGAATTAGTAGTCAGAGTCTAGTCTGGTTTTGGTTAGTGTCATGGATTCAGTATTTTGAATGGAAAATTAGATAATGAATCCAATGTGTATGCAAATATGTGCTGCACAAAAATTTTTCCACTCTCATCCAGCACAATACCTTGAAATTATCTTTGCCCCAAGTAAGACACAATTAGAGTAGAAGAGTTAGAAAATCTGTGAATACATATCTGTACTGGAAAATGCTCAGGAGTTCACAACCTTGGAGGTGGTAGAGTAGTTTCCAAAAGTAAGGGACACGGGTTGATAGACCCAACCTGATCTTTTATTAAAATTGGGAGCCATCTTGCCACAAAGCCATAAAAAGTTAATTTTGCTTTACTATAAATAACTGCAAATTCTGAACCTGCTTGGAATGCCTGCCCGTGCCTTGAATTCACCCATGCTTGACTCTCTGACCAGATAGCAGCCCTCGCTGAAACTTTAGTGACACATCATAAATTTTGGCCTTCCCTGGCCAGACAACGACCCTCTCTGAGGCTCTATTTGTCCTCATAATTTCTGATATTGGGGCCACCAAAAAAAAAAAATAAATAAATAAATGAACTACCATTTTTGTGATGCTTGTCAAAGTTCTGTTATCTGTAACCCCCATTTTGTGTAACTTTCTGGGCTATATAGCTGTGCTGTAGGAAAGGCGGGGTTGCTGTCTTGTTCCTGCCGTTTTGGGATGGAGAGGCAGCCCAGCCGGTTGACATAATAAGCTTGCCTCAATTTGATTTTAGTTGGAGTCAGTGTTCTTTTTTTGTGTCCTCATCTAATTTTTTTGAGTTCCCCAGCAAGATGACCCTGCCGACCAGATCACAAGACCAGACTGCTGGAAAATCTGAATCTGGTCTTCCCTTCAGGGCTCCGGGCTGGAGAGCCACTCTAGTGGGTGCACATCTTGAGCTGTTCCAAGGTCATGGAGTGAGCGTTAGGTCCCAGGAGCACTGCGGTGAACCACTGCACTAAAACTATTAGCAATCACCTGGTGGAGGAGGCCTCAAAAATTAAGTGGCACCTTTATAACATCTGATATCCGTTATAAAGGATATCAGATGTTATAATATCATCTGTTCTGATGACATAGAGGTGTCCTGGGGAGGCTCACATATACTCGTTTTCGGTACAGTAATGAGAATCGTTCTGTCCTCTGTTCTGTTCTGTAGGGAATTCATCTGGAATGGTAGAGATGTGATGACTGGCATGTACGTGGTCCTACTTCGGAGCTTTAGCAAGACGTTGCATTGCTCCTATGTTTTTGTTTGAAGTTCGGGTTTCTGTATTTTGTGTTTTGTTCTGTGTTCTATATGTTTTTCTTGTTTGTTTTGTGTGTTTTGTTCTGTGATTTCTGTGGTAAAAACATAAGTATATTGGACGTGAAAATGGGTAACAAAGAAAGTAAGCCTGATATTCTTTCGGACTCTGTTTTAAGGAACTGCGATGAACTTTACCCCCCTTTGTTAAGCAGGATGAGAGAAGCTCCTAGCTGGCTGCCTGGAGTATAACCACTGCAGAGGGCAATGCCTGCTGGGGACCTAAGAACTGAGTATCTCCCAGGTTAACAAGTGAAACTCCATTAAAACCCCTTGTCCCTCCAGATCAAGAGAGTCACAACCTCTGGGCAGGGTTCCCTGTGTTTCTTCTTTGTTACCAAATCAATAAACCTCCCTTTTTCTTTTTCTAAAAACCTTGTCCTCATTATTAAATTGGCATTAATTGGCTTCAAGGTCAGGAGCCGAACTTTAAGTTACAAATTTTGATAAATCCCTCCCCCACCCCCTGTCCCGGAACATTTTTAGAGCTGACTACTGAAATGTTACTAGATGGAACATGCTTGGGGTGTAACCGAACCAGAGGAGATAATCCTGTAAGTAAAAGGAGGGACTGAGGGACTACCAGCAGCTGCTGAAGCCCTGTTGCTTCAGGGAATTCCCTCCTTCCTTCCCTGCACTGTAAGGATTATGCCACCACTGTCTTGTTAAAAAAGAGAAAAAGAAAAAGGGGACACTAAATGCATTAAAGTCACCATGGAGACCCTTAATTGTACATTTCAGGTTGCCCCTCTGTTAAAACATCTGCCCCCCCCCTTGTGGACATCTATGGTGCCACTGGTGTAGGAGATTTTTTTTCTTATCTGCTCAGGTTTAAAGGATTCTGTCTGACAGCCATAGTCTGGACCTTCTTTCTGTCTGTCTTGTGTCTTTGTTTCTGGCCCTTTAAGACATGTGCAAAAATGTGTTGATATTATAAATTGTTTCTTGGGAATTATCTTAGCTGAATGTGTGTCTAAATGATGATGTTTTCTTGTAACAATCTGGTATTTGAATGGGTTTTTGAAGCATTGCAAAATCTTGCAGTTAAAAGTCGGGTTTAGGTAATGGTTTAGTTTATGATTTCAGATAATTCATGCCAGAGAACTTAAATACTTAGGATAAAAAACTAAAGAACTCTACTTCCAAATTGGCAAGTAACTTCCCAATCATTCAGTCTTTATTTTTCACCAATTTTGAATTGGGTAGCCTGTGAAAATATCACTGTGTTTTCGAGAGCATTAATCTGGACAAGGATTGTAAATCATAGTATGATATCTGTTGACAAAACAAGATGTAAAGATATAAAATTTTGTGAATTGTATCTTAAACTTGTACCATAATTTTCAACATCCGAACCTGAAAATTATGGTTAAAATGCCTTAGGCCTGAGGTGTCTGCTCAGAAAAGCAGTTTTTTCCTGCTCCTTCCAGACCTCAGCCATGACTTATTTTGAAAGGCAAATGAAAGAAGCCTGCAAGCTTAGTAGGAGACTGATCTGAGGCCAAAGAGAAAAAAAGGTAAATTGTATGGTATTTACTAATTACTGGCCAGTCATTTTTTCTAGGACTCTTAATTTTTTCCTTAGATACTTTATTTTTTTTTTTTTGAGCTCATGATTTTGATCATACAGACCTAGGTTAATGTTTTTCTGATCAGTACTGTCTTTGACCAACTGTGGACTTTTTGAAACATTGCAATGGAGATTTCACCTGCGAAAAGCTACAAGGCCTTTACTATTTTTATGTGTGCTCAATTTTATTATGTGTTGTACGTCTATATATACATATGTCCGTATATTTTATATATGATATACAAATTAATATATATAAGGAGCACTCATTAAAAGAAAGCACTCATAAAAACAAATTTTAAAAAGTGGATCTAAAGATCTTCAATTCACGTGATTTAAATAATTCAATTAAATTTGATAAACAGATAAAAATAAATGTCTTTAAATTTAAGCTTTCAAGTTTTTCTAGGTATTCAAAAATCTGATAAAATATTAATATCTACAAAATGTCTAATATGCCTTGGTTCTAGGACTTTTCCTTCAACATAAAAATGGTTTACACTCTTCAATACATGTGTCTAATATTTTGATAAATAAGTAAAGTAAATTTGATATGGGATTACTCATTCACGAGTACTTTTGTTAGATATCTGATTGACTTACTAACGTCTGTATAAGTTTGACTAAATTCTGTAAAAGATTGTAAAAATCAATCATGTGTTAAAGAGACAAAAATTTCTTAAAACATAAGTTTACCCATAACATTGTGTTTATTAAGTTTTATTTTTTCTTGTGCAAGCAACCATAGAAATTAAACAACTGATTAAATTAGAACTGTTATTTTAGAGCACTGTACTGCCATTTCTTTAAAAGCTAAACTTGGTTAATGTAGAAACATCAATGTAATTGTGATGCTACTAATGTGCTCATATCTTACAGGTATGCAAGTCTGTAAGGTAAAAATTTTAAAAGAGCATTATATCAAGCTGGTGTTCTGAAGTTTTATGGGGATTTATTCACCTGTTATCAATAAGATATGTAAAGTTTAATCTTACTTTTTACATTGGGGAACAATTTAAATGTACTTTATGTTAATGAGAGCCTAATCTATGTAAAGGTTAAAAACTTTCAGCATTTGTTTAATTCATATTTTAAAGTGATTTTATATGGTGTTAGCTAATGTTCATGTGACCTCAAACAATTTATGTAAACTTTTTAAAATAATATTTAAAAAATAAAGATCAGCTTTAGAACTAAAACACTTAAGATTTATAAAGAGCCCTGCCTTACCTGAGATAAGGCTGTGTGTCCCATCTTATTTCATGTGAGAATGAATACAAAAGCAGTAGGTCAGATTTTATTTCTTTAAAGTTATGTTAAAAGTTCTTTTTTAATGTCAAGATTCCTAGGATCTCAAACAGGCGATATAATGTATGACTCAGCCAAAAAATTCAGGGTAGCTATTAAACGAACTAAGTATTTTTACTGTTGTTAAAAAATTTTATTTTGTAATTTTCTTATATGTGATCTAAAGATTCCCTGTTAGTGTTTTAAAGAAGTGTTGCTTTAAGAACAAAACATGGGTTAATTTCAGAGAGTAAGTTATCACCTACAAGACAGACAGAATAATACAGATCCCAATTAATAAAAAGATAAATAATTATAAAGTTATAGACATTAAAGCCTGGTGCTCTTAATATCAGGCTGTTAAAATTTATTTGATAGATGTTTAAGATTAGGATTTTAAATTAAAATTAATTGAAAAGGGCCAAGGAAACCAATATTTGGCTCTTGCCCTCTGAGTCAGTCTGAATCCAGGGAACAGGGGACTTCTCTAAAGAGTATTGCAACTCTGGGCTATAAAAACTCCCCATCAGGGAGATTAATGAGACCACTGGAGAACAGAAAGCCAATCAGTGCATTTGCTATGAAGAGAAGAGTCATCAGAGAAGAAAGAAATCCCTGATGCTTCCGAGGGAAGCCACATGGTCAAACAAGACCTGGACCCACCTAGCGCAAATGGCTCTAGCAGAACTGAGAAAGTGCTCTCAAGTTTACCCAGTTTATGACTCCCATAAAAGCTCACCTGACTGTTAACAATAGATAGAAACAAAAGTCAGTTTGAATGCTTCATCTTAAACACTTAGCAAAGACAGTGAAAACCAAAATACAGCCATTCCTGGACATTTTGAATAATAATAATAATAATAATAATAATAATAATAATAATATTTTAAGGTACACACTTTATGTTAGCCTCCCAAAATAAGTAAGACTGGAGGCTACAAAGAAGGATTCTCTGACAGGAATGCCTGATACTTATTAAAAGAGACTATCAAGAAGAGCTGCCAGAGTCAGAAATTTTCAGTTTAAGGCCTAAATATATTCCTAACCTACACAGGTAAGCTTGGTGTTTGCTAGTACGATTATCCAGTCCTGAGTATCAAAATTAAAGGTTTCTCTATTAGACACAGAGGTCATACTGGTAAAAGGATTTTGCAAGATCAGATGACACTAAATTATTAAACTATATCTTATGGGGAGGGATAACTCTAATACTAAAAGTTAAATATTAAATTGACAGCTTTATAACTGGGGATATTAAAGACTGGAGAGGGAACTTCTATACAGTGACATGTTCCAGCTGCTGCAACATTTATTCAGTACTCATGGTTTTTGTTTCTCTCATGTAATAACCAATCCCCAGATGACTTTACAACCTGTTCTTCCCCAACCAGACTTCAAACCGAACTGACTTCTAAAAGGCAACTCATGTCCCTCAACTACTTCTAAAAGGCAACTCATGTCTCTCACACCATGCCTACTCACGTCATCCTCTCTCAGCTCAGAAGAAGCCAAAATGGGTGACGCCTCTCTTATTACAACAATGGAGCCAAATATAAATAGACAATCAATATAAGTAATTAATTAAGTCAGGTAAAATCAGGGAGACTGGTTTTGGGTGAGTTCTAAAAATTTGGAGACTTTTACCTGAGGGATTAAAATTTCCTCAGTGCTCTACCCCTAATCTATCAAAGATTTGAAAGGGACACAGAGAAAAGGGGGGAATGATAGACCCAACCTGATCTTTTATTAAAATTGGAAGCCATCTTGCCAAAAAGCCATGAAAAGATAATTTTGGCTTTACCATAAATTACTGAAAATTCTGAACCTGCTTGGAATGCCTGCCAGTGTTTGAACTGAGCCATGTCTGGCTCTCCGACCTGATAGCAGCCCTCTCTGAAACTTTAGTGACATATCATAAATATTTGCCCTCCCTGGCCAGACAACAACCCTCTCTGAGGCTCTAATGGTCCTCATAAATTCTGATGTAGGGACAGCAAAAAAAAAAAAAAAAAAAAAAATATATATATATATATATATATATAAACTACCATTAGTGTGATGCTTGTCAGAGTTCTGTTAAATGTAATGCCCATTTTGTGTAAATTTCTGGTCCATGAAGCTGGGCTGTAGGAAAGCTGGGTTTGCTGTCTTGTTCCCGCCATTTTGGGAGGGAGAGGCAGGATGGCCAGGGGAAATAATAAGCTTAATTTAATTTAATTTTTATTGGTGTCAGTGGTCTTCTCTTGTGTCCAGATCTAACAGGAAAACACTCACAAAACATGGAGCTCTGCCGGCCTAAAGACTTCTTGAGACACTTCCACTGAGGTTGGGCACTTGAAATATATGTTGTTGTAAGGACCTTTAGCTTCCTTTCTAGTGGGACCATCAAAGCTGGGTCTGCATCTGTGTGACCTGGAGGCCATGGTTTCTTATATTCTAATGAACATGAGGCAGCAGTGCTGAATTTTCTCGTTGTAGGTAAACTGTGGCCACTGGGTCCTAAGTGTCTCCCCATGTGGACTGTGAAGACATTTTGTCATCCTAAACTTTTAGTGGTGTTTCTTGCTGCTGCACTGCGATTTTGGTATTTGCTTCATGAAATACAATGAGTTCAACTGGGACCCAGTGCTGGAGGGAGTTCTGTCACTTGTGGTGGGTCAGAGTCTGCAGGAGAATGCACCAACCAGGCTTCTATCCCACAGAGCTTGCCCCCTTGTCCATAGCAATCTGACTCTGAAATTTGCCCGGAAAACTCTCCATATAAAAAGATGCCTTTACATAGAAGGGCCTGCTGGCTGCACCATGTCACTCACAAGCCATTTGGAAGGCAATGGCAAATCCTCATGGCCACACCACAGATGTATTATCACACACCTGCCCACCACTGCAATAGGCCCACTACTCTGCAGGCTCCAACTTACTGGCATCTTTGTTCTACACCATTTTCATGAAACCCAGACAATCTAGGCATTCTATGGTACACTCATGATCAGCAACAAGACATCCAAAGGCTCTCCAGTACCACCTGGTTAAGGGAATTTCAAAAATTTCATGGTATTTAACTAGCAATTTTTCATGGATGAAGTTGGAGGCACTGTGGGTTTCAGTTAATTCAGGAACCATAAAATGGTGAAGAAGGTCATTTCAATGAAAGCTGTGGAGTACTCTCACAGGCAAGTCTTCCCATAGAGTGGCCAAAGGCTCATATGCATCCAGGCCCATTAAGGTCTACAATGTGACGTCCATGGGTGTTTTGACTCTCAACTATGGATGCGTAATCTTTCAGAAAAAAATCTTGTGATATCCTGACTGAGATTCTCAGGCTCTGTGGAAAACAAACCTGGTCCTTGATCTCAGTTTCCAAGGGCGAATCCCATGCGTGGCCTCCTAAAATCCGAACACAATTCATGGCAATATTTCTCTGAGATCAGTTCCAGAACTCAGACTCTAAAGGAATGACACCAGAGTTCAAACCCAGGTAGAACCAGTCATCACTTCCAACCGCCACACAAATCCCCACAATTAAAACCAAAACACTCCCACAAAGCCCTCATCTTTTTCCATATAGACACTCATCATAACCTGTGGCTGGAGTTTTCCATGAGGGACTCATCCCAAGACAGTGTACAAAATAACCTTCCTAGCCCCTCATTTGCCTAAAGTCAGGGTTGCCTGGACACCCTTCCTGAGAACCAGGAGTGACCATAGGCCTGACGTAAATACTGCTCTGCTTCTCCAATTTGAGGCCTACTGACTGTCGGGTTTAGATTTTTTATCTGAATTGGTGTCATGAAAAAACCCAAGCACCTAAAGACTTGCCACTGCAGAGTTTTGAAGAACTCATTTGACACAAAGAATCCCTATTCTCACTAGATGGATGTCAGGAACCTTATAGAGAAAGGCGAGAGACTTCATACACAAAGACTGCTTTTTGGGCCATTTTGGTTTTGGAAGCACACATGGAATCTTTCTTTAGATCCATCAGGTGCTGAGAATATAAGCCACAGCCTCACACATGGCCAAGAGGCTGATTCACAAACATCCCTTTCCAAAGCAATTAAGCAAAGAGGTACAGGTGATGCCCATTAATTTCCATTTGAAAACTGTTTTCTTCAGGCGTCCCAAAGGGGTGGCCTGAGGCAAAGACCTTCCTGACATTCAGGGCAACAGAACAATAGGTAAGCAAATGGCCCAAAGCAGGGTTTCTCCACTTAGACATTTTTGGTCACACTGATATCTGAGTTTTCTGATATTCCCCCAATCCCTTAAGCTATCCAGTACATGGCCATATCACAGAGCTTGGAGATGGTACATATATTGGACACAAAACCATGAGCCTATTTTGGAGAGTGGCCCAAATTCAGGAAGAAAACAGGAACTTAGGAAGATAGTAGGTGTTACCCATCCATAAGGCAAGCCAAAGTCCATTCATTAATTGGGCAGGATGAATGCTGTGAAGCTTTCTACTAGACAGGACACATCCATTGATGCATTCTCTTCTCTAATGTCTACAACCACGAACACAGTGGGACATACAGACATAGAAACACTCATCTTGTCAAACGACTTACTAGAAACAGTCCCCTCCAAACCAAACAAACCGCCTTTCTTCCCTATTCTCAGAACATGAGACAAAACCATAAACTCCCACCCACACCCACAAAGTCATGTCCTTCCCCCAAGTAGGTCTGTGACTATCCGGAGTATCCTCTGACTGGTGGGTCTTAGTATGTTTTCCGGAAATGGCCTGTCCTGTCTCAGATCTTGTCTCCTTGGTCAACTCTGTGACGTTGTCAGGTGCCAGTGGTGAGCCACTACCTGCTTTCTGAGGAAAGGGCCCTCTTCAGAGCTCTGCTGGCATTTGGCCATCCTCACATCAGTAGGTACCAAGAAAGACTGACACTGTCCTTGGTAAATCCAAACAAGTGTGCCTACTGGAACTGGGACTGAGAGTGGCTCTGAGTGCCTGGCTTACTGGACCCCAAGTTCAGAGAGTTTTTTTCCCAAGGAAGTGAGGTAGGTCACTTCCTCCAGGAACTGAATGAGGTCACTGCCTTGGCAACCACTTTGTCCTAACAGTTGCTTCCATAGGTCCCATGAGATGGAGGCTGCCCCTACTTCCTGTGACACTTTCACAAGTTCAAATAGTGTATCCACCCTACTCACCTGGCAATAGCTCTCCACACAGGCCTGGTTTGTTCCATCCTCTCTACTTTAAGATCAGAGAGGCTGATTCAGACACAACCCTTCATCCTGCCCAGGTTGTTTGCCATGGAAGATGACTTTTGCTCTCTTAGGTCCTTCATAGCTGCCTACATCTTCTCCAGGGATAATTTCAGCATGGACTTTTGAGGTTCCCAGCAGGTGGAAGATTCCCTACATTCCTGTATTGTAAGACCAACTCTGTCCCTGCTCTTCTGTAAAGTTATATTGAGTGAACAGTGTATGGTTAGGGTTAATAACATGTTTGATTTATGTTAGTAATCATTCTGCAGGATGAATAATGGTATTGGAAACCTGCCTTGTTAATAAGAATATAGAGGTGAAATATAAGTATGAAAACAGAAATCTAGGTAAAATTTGAAGCCCAGAAGTGCATTTGGCCCTTGATTGGGATAGTTAGCTTTGAATTACGTTCTGCACAGGTGTCTCAGATAATTCAACATACAGCGTCATAGGACCTTGTATCTTGGATGATTGAATGTCGAAGAGAACATCCAGTGCAAAAGCGATAGTCAGTAGGATTAGGAAGATAATTGGTAGGTTTAGAAGGAAGAGTTAGTATAGGATTGATACCAAAAGTTTTTTAGCAATAGGGTTTCGGGTAGAGAGTGAATGTATATGTCAGCCGATGTGAAGAGTCAATCACAATGATGAACTGGGATAAATATGTAGGAAAGCAGAAATCAATAGAGACATTAGGAATTCAGCCAAACTATAAAGTGAGTGATAGAATTAGATATTTTGAACAGGGTTGAGGTTGAATAGAAAATCTTAGGAAGAAACAAATATGTAGTCACCAATACGATTGATATTTGAGAGCATTAGGCATCCTGGACATGGATGTTTTTTAGTAATCCATGCTCACTTTCCTTTTAGGCTTTGGTGAAAGGTGAATAAAATATGTACTTGTCACTTCCTATTTTTCTGTATGCTTAAAAAAACACTGTTGAAATCTTGAGAACTGTTTGCCAATCCTGTTCCCAGAATGTGTTGTCCCCAACTGCCAAACTGCAGAATGTACTCTCTCACCCATTTGCTCACAAACCGACCAGTCGCCCGGACCCATCAATAAACTTCCCTCCCTGTCCTCTCCAAGAAAAGAATATAAGCTCTGCTTAAGCTCTTTCAGGGCTCTCTGCTCTATCCAAGTGAGGTCTGAGCCCCAGCATGCTGTACTCCCTATTAACCCTATACTATTGCATGAGACAGTCTCTTGGTGGTCTCTTCCTCCAATGCTTGCCAGAACTTCACATCTGAAACCCCCAGCAAGACCCATCAGTGGTGTACGAAAGACTCCCAACGAGCTCCTATCAGGATAAGTAAGGTACCACTTTCGTGTTTCAGGTTTCAGGTTAGGGCTTTGCAAAATGGCTATCGGTGATGAGCGTGAGCTCTCTCAGATGCTGGCTGACAGACGTGTCACCGAGCCACAGGTCACGTTCCTGGGGGATGCCCCCAGAGGATTCGGAAAATAGAGGAACAATAGTATCCTCGACTCAGTGATTTTTTTGTTTCGGATTCGGTTTTGCCAGCACATCAGGTTTTGCTGGCTAATCAGTCCTGGTCTCAGTATTGGACGTCCATTGCCTGTCTTTATTGTCTTGTCTTGTCTGTGTTGTGTGTCATTGCTTTCACTGTTTGTATATCTTTCATTATGGGACAGAGCACTTCAATGCCTCTGTCCCTGACTCTTGTTCAGTGGACCAAAGTCCACTTAAGGGCTCAGAATCTTTCTGTTTCAGTAAAACGCCGGAACTGGCAGACTCTCCGTGCCTCAAAATGACCCACCTTTGGAATCGGATGGCCCCTAAAGAAACTTTCTACTCCCCACTAATTCAAAATTCAGAAATATTGTCTTTCAACTGGGGCCACATAGCCATCCAGATCAAAAGCCATATATCTTAACTTTGCAGGACCTCTGCAAATCTCCTCCTCCATTTGTGAAGCCTTTCCTTTTCCCTGCCCCCGCTCCTCCACCTTCCCCCATGATTCTATCTCTCAAACCCTCTGCTCCTCCTCCTCCACCCTTTGTTCTTCCTAAGTCTCAAGACTCAACTAGACTCTCCGCACCCTCCTTATCCCCTACCCTCTTCCCCCAACACCCAACACCCTCTAAGTGATTCCCTTGCTGCTGACTCAGCCTCTCCACCATTGGAGAAAGCTAGGCCGGCCCAGCGCCCTCCACATTACTACCTGGCAGCACACAAAGCCACTCCTTCCCTGGACAAAGCTGGCCCCGGTAAAAGAACTCAAAGAACTTGCCGGCGTTGTCACACCTGCCTACTTGGGATGACTGCCAACAACTCCTACAGACTCTCTTCATGACAGAGGAACAAGAGAAAAACCTTCTGGAAGCTAAAAAAAAATATCCTCGGACAAGATGGGTGACCGACACCTCTTCCCACATCATCAAAGCCGGCTTCCCATTGAACCAACCGAACTGGGACACCAACACGTTTGAAGGTAGGTAGCATCCGTCCACTTATTGCCGCGCTCTAATAGCGGGTCTCCAAGCAGCCGCTAAGGTGACCAACTAATTGGGCCAAGGTTAGAGAGATTATTCAAGGGCCTGATAAATCTCCCTCTATGTTTCTAGAGAGATTTATGGAGGCATATAGGAGATATACTCCTTTCGATCCTCAGGCAGAGGATCAAAAGCCATCTGTCATGATGGCCTTCATTGGGCAAGCTGCCCTGGATATTAAAAGAGAGTTACAATGCGTAGATGGATTACAAGATATGGCTTTGAGAGATTTAGTCAGAGAAGCCTAAAAAAGTAAACTATAAGAGATAAACTGAGGAAGAGAAGGAACAAAGGAGGAAGAAAGAAAGGGAGCAAAGAGAGGATGCGAGAAGCAAAAGATAGACTAATGCATTGACTAAGGTCCTGGTCACAACAAAAAATAGGACAGAAATTAAGAAACAGGGATACAGGAAGGAATACCTGGGCACACGCCAAAAAAAACCCCTGGCCTCAGATCAATATGCCTACTCAAAAGAAAAAGGACACTGGGCCAAAAAGAGCCCGAGAATGAGACAGCCACACCAGCCAGACATTCTGACTCTGGAGGATGACTAAGAAAGTCGGGGCTCAGATCCTCTTCCCGAGCTCAGGGTAACTTTTGAAGTGGAGGGTACCCCAGTACACTTTGAAGTGGATACAGGGGCAGTATACTCAGCCCTTAAAGCCCCATTGGGCCCTCCATCAAATAAAAGGTCTCTATTTCAAGGGGCTAATGGCAGTAAATATCGGGCATAGACAACTAAAGGGATCATGGACCTGGGGAAAGGAAAAATCCATCACTCCTTCCTAGTAATCCCAAGATGCCCGGCCCTATTAATGGGCCGAGATCTGCTCACCAAGCTCTGGGCCAGAATAACTTTTATCCCTGAAGGCCCCAAAGTGAAAATTATAAATCCTTCAGTAAAAACTCCTATAGTCACAGCTTTAACTGTCAGTAGAAGATGAATATCAACTCTTCACACCACACAAGACTGATCAAACAGGCACGTTACCCCAGAATTTGATAACATATTACCCAGATGCCTGGACAAAAACTGATGGCTTAGGCCTGCCCATTAAAAAACCTCCAATAACAGTGGAGTTAAAAACCTCAGCCTCTCCAATCAATGTCAAAAAATATACTCTGGGCAAAAATCTAAAGATGGGATAAGGCCCCATATTCAGAAATATCTGATCTTAGGGGTCCTAAGGCCCTGTTAATCAGCCTGCAACACTCCCCTGCTACCATTAAAAAATGCCAGGAACCGGGGACTATCACCCTGTTAAAGACCTACTAGAGATCAACAACAGAGTGCAGGACATTCACCGCATGGTACCTAATCTGTGCAATCTGCCTAGCACTCTGAACCCTGAGCAGAAATGGTATACTGTTCTGTACTTAAAAGATGCTTTATTTTGCTTGCCTCTGCATAAAGATAGTCAGTTGCTGTTTGTTTTCGAGTGGGTAGACCCAGAAACCGGAACGTCTGGTCAACTAACTTGGACTAGACTCGAACAGGGGTTCAAAAACTCCTTCACTCTCTTTGATGAAGCTCTCCACAGAGATCTCAACAACTTCAGAACTATACACCCTGCTTCAACATGTGGATGGCCTGCTACTGGCAGCCAACACTAAGGAAAACTGTGAATCTGGGACCCAAGCACTATTATCTGAGCTTGCTAAACTGGCGTGTAGAGCTTCTGCCAAAAAGGCCCAAATTTGCCAGCATGAAGTAATCTTCCTGGGCTATTCACTTAGGGGCGGTAAAGGATGGCTCACTGAGCAAAGAAAACAAACTGTTGTGCAGATACCACACAGATCTAACAGCAGACAACTCAGAGAGTTTCTTGGGACTGCTGGCTTTTGCAGGTTATGGATACCTGGGATTGCATCATTAGCTGCTCCTTTATACCCGGTGCTAAAGGGAGATGCCCATTTCCAATGAACCCCTGAGAACCAGGAAGCTTTTGATAACACCTAAAGACTCTGACACTGAACCCTCAACTTCACTGAGCTTAGCCTGCAATTTCAGAAAGCCCTACACTAAGTTAAAATGTATATCAACTCACTCACCTTGGTTCAAAGAAATTGCAGGCATTCCTGAAGGATGAAGAACAGAGTTTTCCACTAACCGATTCAAAGAGAAAGGGGAGAACTGAATGGGTAACAAAAGCCTGTCGGGTCTGTCAATTGGTTAATGCTTACACTTCCAAGCTTCTTGCAGGAAAGCACCTATGAGGAACCAGACCAGGACAATTCTGGGAATTGGGAAGTTGACTTTACTGAAATTAAGCCAGCAATGTATGGACTTAAATATCTCCTAGTCTTTGTAGATACATTTTCAGGATGGATTGAAGCATCCCCAACAAAAAAAAAAAAAAAAAAGAAAAGAAAAGAAAAAAGAAAGAAAAGAAAAGAAAAGAAAAGAAAACCGGCCCAAATGGTGGTCAAAAAGATCCTGAAAGATATTTTTCCAAGATTCTGCCTGCCTAAGGTAATATGGGTTTGATAATGGGCCGGCGTTCATGGCCCAGGTAAGACAGGGGTAAGCCAGAATTCTAGGGGTTTATTGGAAGTTACATTGTGCTTATAGACCCCAGAGCTCAGGACAGGTAAAAAAATAAAAAGAACCATTAAAGTGACCTTAACGAAATTAAGCTTAGAAACTGGCATAAAAGATTGGACTATGCTCCTGCCTTCTGCACTGTTTCATGCAAGAAATACTCCCTCTGTTTCTTTGTCTAACCTCACCCCCTATGAAATTCTCTATGGTGCCCCTGCTCCAGTAAGGGACCTAACCCCAACTCTAAGACCTAACGATCCCTTCCACACCCCATTGCCTGACAGACTTAAAGCTCTTGAAAGAACTCAGCGGTGCTTGTTGAAACATCTGGCCCCTTCCTACCAACCAGGGTATGATGGGACTCCACATCAATATCAAGTAAGAGACCTCATCTACTAAAGACGACATCAGGTGTCATTCCTGAAACCCCGGTGTAAAGGACCATACCAGGTGCTACTTATAACACCTACAGTGGTAAAGGTAGACGGAATCACTTCCTGGATCAATGCCTCTCATCTCAAGCCTGCGCCATGTCCCCACTCTGGCTGGAAGCTGGAAAAGACTGGTAACCCTTTCAAACTGTGTGTTCGCCATGTGGATAAGGCTATAGACTCTCCCCTTGGCCACCAGTATTCCTAAGCATCATCAGCCCGTTCAGCAGCGATGGCTGATCAAAAATCCTACTAGACAACAAGTATGGTCTACCTCGAATACAGCCCACTGAGGGACCTGGTGGCCATCCCTCCACCCAGACATTTGTCAGCTACCTATAGGTCTTTCATATTGGGATAGCCCTGATGAACAGGATTCCACTAAAATTCCATTAAATCACTTTCGTACCATAGGTAATGGAAACCAACATTATGGATGTAGGGACACGTGAGCCAGATGCAGTTTGGCTAGCCTAGATTACTATGTTTGCCCGGCGGACTATCAAATCCACAAACAGCCATGGCTGTGTGGGGAAAAGCCGACTTCTTCTGTAAGTCATGGTGATCTGAGCATACAGGGGCTGCCTGCTGGAACCCAAACTCCTCATCAAATTCAGTACACAGCATTGGCCATATTACCAATTAGACAACCAAAATCCATGTCCCCCAGAGGGGTCTCTAGATCCTCAAATTCTGCATGGACTTTTTAACTTCGGCAAGTGCTCAAAAGGGTTGAAGGAAATTCCCCTATGTGCAGGCCTTTTTCCTCCTTTGCTCACATCCTGAACTATGCTTCTCTAATAGATCCTCACCCTCAGATTTCTGCTCCAGACTCTCTGCTGTCACTTTCACCTCAGGAATTTGATTTCTCCCCTCCAATTACTAGATCAAAAACCCAAACCTCTACCCTTTCTCAGACCATTGCCCCCTTGCTGAGGTAGCAGGTACTTAGGTACCCCTAAACCCAGACACTCCTCTATTCTTCTGTCAGTGCCCACAATGGGTCCCAACAGGTCCTCTTACCTGCTAACCCAAAGCTCAAACCAGCTGAGAAGAGCCCTCAGACCCCTATCCAAGATGTAATAAAAATTACCTTTAAAGTTGCATTGTCAACACTGAATACAGGTTACTAAGAATTTAAAATCCCTCACAGGCTTTTTGAGATACTCACTCCCATCTTCCCCTCTGCTCTACTTGCTCTACTGCTCAAGTTTTTTTTGCTAGCAAAATCCCAAACCCCTTTTCCAATAGTCTTTTAATCTCTCCTTCCTGATTCTCAGATCCATGGAGCTGCTCTCACCCCCTGCCTTCCACTCTTCCCCCTCTGTACCAAGACCACAGAAAATTCTTAAGTGACCTTCTCCAGAAGTCTTCACCATGACTGACTTTAGGACTTTCAGCAAAATAATCCCTATGAAAGAGTTCAATGTAGATAAACTTCCTCTTTTCTTGTTGCCCTGTTCTAGTTGCCACTGGCTGGAAAAATCAGCACTCCTAAGCTAGACACCCCTTACTAGTTTATCACAAAATATGTGAACAAGGCCTCTGGCCTTGAGCTGGAGCTTCACAGAGATTGCTACATTTCTAAGATAAAGAAGTTACCAACTGGGCTCCATTTTAACAGCTGGCAGGGAGAAAAAAAAAAAGAGAAGACGAAAGCTCTCCCCCTCCCAGGTGTCATTAAAAAGTTAACTTGCCAAAATAGAAGAAATAAAACAGAAACAAAAACTGCTTTTTGTGAACTTCTGCAGACTGTGATATTCTGAGCCCATTCCCTTACATGTTGGCTACAAAATTCTGAAACAACCTAAACTTGGGGTTCAGAGGATTAATTGATTACAACAGAAGCAATGCTCTCTACATCCTTTTGCAACCAAATAGGACTGCTTCCCTAGCTTCGGTGCTATCTTAGGTGCCTTTCCTTGTCTGTTCCTTCAACAGTATAATTCTATATACTTAATTATTGTTTATGTGTTCATAAAATGGTCAATAGATGTGATTAGTTATGTAATGGTGCAGATGTTTCCCAGAGTGCTCTATCATGACACAGGTTCATTTAAAGTTCAAATAGGGGGGGCATAAAACCCGGTTCCGCTGGGAACCTGTATCCCTCACTTTAGCCATCCTATTTGGAATAAGAGTTGCTGCAGGTGTGGGCACAGGAACCACTGACCTAGTCCATGGGACACAACAAATGACTCAATGAGAAGCAGCAATAGACCAAAGCTTAAAGATATTAAAAACCTCAATCCCAGCTTTACAGGAATCTTTAACCTCTCTCTCCGAAGTAGTTTCACAGAATAGGCGACGGTTGGACCTCCTCTTCATGAGAGAGGGGGCCTTTGTGCTGCAATGAGGGAAGAATTCTTTTTTTATGCTGACAATACTGGAGTTGTAAAAGAATCTATGAGTAAATTAAGAAAACGCCTTGAAGAGCGTCAACGAGAGACAGAGGCCCAAAAAGCGTGGTTTGAGTCTTGGTTCACACAGTCCCTTGGGTTAACTACGCTTTTATCTGCCTTGGCCAGTCCATTAATAATCCTCATATTATTGCTAACTGTGGGGCCCTGTTTGCTCAACCGTGTAGTTTCCTTTCTCCAAGCTCAAATTGGACAAGTTAAACTTATGGTAATCAGACAACAATATAACTCACTAGCAGACATAAAATGTGACACCCCCCAATGATCACTTTTTTGATTAAAAGTAACCAGAACAAGAAGTGGGAAATGAAAGGTTTATTAAATAGGTACTTGTCACTTCCTGTTTTTCTGTATGCTTAACAAAACACTGTTGAAATCTTGAGAACTGTTTGCTAATCTTGTTCCCAGAATGTGTTGTCCCCAACTGCCAAACTGCAGAATGTACTCCCTCACACATTTGCAAGCAAACCACCCACTCACCCTGACCCATCAATAAACTTCACACCCTGCCTTCTCCAAAGAAAGTACATAAGCTCTGCTTAAGCTATTCTCAGGGCTCTCTGCTAAATTCAAGTGAGCTCTGAGCTGCAGCATGCTGGACCCCCAATACACACTTTGCTGTTGCATGAGACAGTCTCTTGGTGGTCTCTTCCTAAAATGCTCACTCGACCATTCCATTGGTACAATCATTAGTGTGAACTTTGCTTTTTGTGTCCAGAATATTACTGTGATAAAATGTATATGTAGGTCAGGTGACATGAGTATTTCTTCCACCATTTCTGGGAGGAATATTTTCAAGACCTAATAATTAGTATTGGGGTTATAAAGACGTGTACCCTGTGTCTATGGATATAGAGATAATGCATGAATAGACAATACTGTGTTTAAATAATATAACAGGTTCCACTTTAAATAATGTATTGAATTGATATCTGAAAATATATAAGAAATCATTTATTGATATACAATCATTCATTCCAACCAGTTATACATCTAATGGTAATATTATGGTTATGGTTCATTATCTAGGGTGTGTGAGATTTCCTTCAAAAGTAATTATGAAAATCAAAAATAATGTGTTTGGAAAGAATTCTCATGAAAAGACCAGTCAAGAAACATGGAGAAATATATGTGTTCTGAAGTAGAAAGTGATTGAAAGTGAAACAAATGCCAATAAAATTGCAAACTTATGGATGAAATATATATCCAATGATGTGCATGAACTAAAGAAATAGTAATGTACAAGTGTTGAAAAAAATGAACTTCAAAATACACATCATGTCCCATAGGAGTCTACTTGCATTGATGTTAAACTGAGTCAGTTACTGTAGAAATATTAGGATTTGTATACACCATTCACTTAAGTTAGTTTTCAGTGTTGGAAACAAATAGGTATTCCAGGTGGATGAATATTTCTGAAAATAATCTTGTGAAAAGATTATTATAAATCCACATACATGAATATGAATGAATTTAGGAAATGTATAATAAGACACATATATTTCATATTTTGAAAAATCTGGAGAGTATATATATATATATATATATATATATATATATATATATATATATATATATATAAACACACACAGATATTAAAAATTAGCACTATATGCCAATTGAAATTCACCATGAAATATATATTATCCACAGACCAAAAATATTTATTTTACTGAACATGGATTTATATATAATGTTGTTCAGCTAGGAAGCTCACCCATAGGGTGAATGTTCAGTTCCAACAGCATTTAGGAGGAGTGATCTCTTCTCACAATTTGTATCTGCCTATTCAGGTACCACACAATAGTGTACATGTGGTACCAGGTAGGATTATACATGTGCTTATAAAAATACATGTGCTGAATACGCTACAGCGAAAGGGAGACAGGAATTCATATATTTGTTAACTTTAAAAACACATTGAGAACTATTTCAACAAAAAAATGAGTAGATTTATAACTCCTACTCTATAAAATGCAAAAGGCAAGTCCAACTATACACTGTGCCTTTTCTGTACTGCTTGTATTTCAATTCTGTTTTGGTTATTTTTCTCCATCATATTAGAATTAGTAGACAGAGTTTAGTAGGGTATGGGGTAGTGTCAGTGTTTCAGTATTTCAAATGGAAAATTGGAAAATGAATCCAATGTGTATGCAAATATGTGCTACACAAAAATCCACCCACTCTCATCCAGAACAATTACTTGACATTACCTTCGCCCCAATTAAGACACAATTAGAGGAGAAGAGTTATAAAATTTGTGAATACATATCTGGAATGGAAATTGCTCAGGAGTTCACAACTTTGGAGGTGCAAGAGGAGTTTCCAAAAGTAAGGGACAGGATAAAACTCCACAATCATGGAGCTCTGTTGGCCTAAAGACTTTTTGAGAAATTTCCTCTGAGGTTGGGCACTTGAAATATATGTTGTTGTCAGGAGCTTTATCTTCCTTTGTAGTGAGACCATCAAAGCTGGGTCTGCATATATGTGACCTGGAGGACATGGTCTCTTATATTCCAATGAACATTAGGCAGCAGTGCTGAATTCTCTCTTTATAGATATCTGTGGCCACTGGGGGTTAAGTGTCTCTCCGTGTGGACTGTGAAGCTATTTGGTCATCCTCCACTTTTTGTGGTGTTTCTTGCTGCTGCATTGGGAGTTTGGTATTTGCTTCTCGAAAAACAAAAAGTTCAACTGGGACACAGTGCTGGAGGGAGTTCTGTCATGTGTAGTGTGTCAGGGTCTGCAGGAGAATGCACCAAATAGGCTTCTATCACACATAGGTTGCCCCCTTGACCATAGCAACCTGATTCTGAACATTGCCTGAAATTTCTCCATATAACAAGATGCCTTTACATACAAGGTTCTGCTGGCTGCACCATGTCAGTCGCAACCCATTTGGAAGTAAATGGCAGATCCACATGGCCCCACCGCAGATGTTTTATCACACACATGCACAACACTGTTCTATGACCACTAATCAGGAGGCTCCAACGTACTGACATCTCTGTTCTACACCATTATCATGAAACCCAGTCAATCAAGGCACTGTCTTGTACACTCGAATTAGCAACAGGACATCGAAGGTTCTCCAGTGCCACCTGGTCAAGGGAATTTCAAGAATGTCATGGTATTTATGTAGCCATTTTTCAAGGATGAAGTTGGAGGCACTGTGGGTTTCCATTCATTCAGGAACCATTAAAGGTTGAGGAAGATCATTTCAATGAAAGCTCTGGAGAAATTTCACAGGCAAGGCTTCCCAAAGAGTGGGCAAAAGGTTACATGAAGCCAGGCACATAGAGGTCTACAATGTGAGGTCCATGTGTGTTTTGACTCTCAACTATGGATTCCAAGGCTTTCAGAATAAAATCATATAGTATCATGGCTGAGATTCCCTGTGCTCTGTGGAAAGCCGCCCTTGGTCTAGATCTCAGTTTCCAAGGGCGACTCTCATGCGTGGCCTCCAAAAATGCCAACACAAATCATGGCAATTCTTCTCTGAGGTCAGTTCCACAACGCAGTCTCAAAGGGGAATCACATCAGAGTTTAAACCCCGATGGACCCAGTCATCTTTTCCAACCACCACACTAATGACCACAATTAAAACCAAAACACTTCCACATAGCCCTCATATTCTTCCGTATAGATACTAATCATAACCTCTGGCTGGAGGTTTCCATGAGGGGCACATCCAAAGACAGTGTCCAAAATACGTTCTCTTGCCCCTCATTTGCCTAAAGTCATTGTGGCCGGGACACCTTTCCTGTGAACCAGGAGTGATCAAATAGGCCTGCTCTTAATACTGCTCTGATTCTCCAATTTGAGGCCTACTGACAGTCAGGTATAGATTCTTTATGTGATTTGGAGTCATGAGGAAACCCAAGCACCTCTGCAGGGCTTTGAAGTACTAATTTTACCCAAAGTATTCCTATTCTCACTTGATGGATGTCAGGAAACTAATAGAGAAAGGCAAGAAGCTTCATCCACCATAACTGATCTTTTTGCCATTTTGGTTTTGGATGCACACATGGCATCTTTTTTAGATCCATGTGGTTTTGAGAATCTAAGCCACAACCTGACACAGGGCCAAGATACTGATTCAGACACATCCATTTCCAAAGCAATTAAGGAAAGAGCCACAGGTGATGCCCATTCATTTCCATTTGAAAACTATTTTCTTCAGGCTTCACAAAGTGTGACCTGAGGCAAAGACCTTTCTGACATTCAGGGCAACAGAAAAATAGGTAAGTAAAAGGCCCAAAGCAGGTTTTCTCCACTGAGACTTTTCTATTCACACTGATATTTGAGTTTTCTGAGATGATCACATTTCCTTCAGCTATTCAGTACATGGCCATTTCACAGAGCTTGGAGGTGGTACATATCTTGGACACAAAACCATGAGCCTATTCTGGAGAGTTGAGAGAATTCAGGAAGAAAACTGAAACTTAGGAATATAATAGGTGTTGCACATCAATAAGGCTGCCCACTCTCTATTCATACATTGGGCAGGATGAATGCTGGGAGCTTTCTACTAGACACAACACATCCATTGATGCATTCTCTTTTCTATTGTCTACAACCACTGACACAGTAAGATACACAGACATAGAAACACTCGCCTTGCCAAACGACATACAAGAAACAGTCTACCCCAAAACAAACAAACCGACTTTCCTACCTATTCTCAGAACATGAGACAAAACCACATACTCACACCCACACTCAAAAAGGCACCTCCTTCCCCCAAGTAGGTCTCTGACTATATGGAGTGTCCTCTGACTGGTGAGCCATACTTCGTTCCCCCGAAATGGCCTGTACGGTCTCAGATCTTGTCTCCTTTTTTAACTCAGTGAAGTTGCCAGCAGCCAGTGGTGAGCAACTACCTACTTTCCCAGGAAAGGACCCTCTTCATAGCTATTCTGTCATTTGACCATCCTCACATCAGTAGGTACCAAGAAAGACTGAATATGTCCATGGTAAATACAAACAATTGAGCCCACTGGGATGGGGACTGGGACTGGCTCTGGGTGCCTGGCTTCCTGGATACCAAGTTCAGAGAGTTCCATCAACAAGGAAGTTAAGTAGGTCAATTCTTTCAGGAACTGAGTGAGGTCACTGCCGTGACAACCACTTTGTCCTAACAATTGCTTCAGTTGCTTCCAAGTGTCCCATGAGATGGAGGCTGCCCCTACTTCCTGTGACACTTTCACAAGTTAGAATGGTATGTAAACCATAGGCACCAAGGAACAGCTCTCCACACAGGCCTGGTTTGGTCCATCTTCTCTACATTAAGAAGAGAGAGGCTGATTCAGACACATCCCTTCATTCTGACCAGGGTTTTTGCATTGGAAGATGACTTTTGCTCTCTTAGTTCCTCAATAGCTGCCTACATCTTATCCAGGGATCATTTCTGCATGGACATTTTAGGTTCTCAGCAGGTGGAAGATCCCCTACATTCCTGTATTGTAAGACGAACTCTGTACCTGCTCTTCTGTAAAGTGAGATTGAGAAAAGAGTGTATGGTTACGGTTAATAACAGGTTCTATTTGGGTTCGGAATCATTTTGCAAGATGATTAATGGTATTGGGAACCTGCAATATTTTCAAGAATATACAGGGGAAATATAAGTTTGAAAACAGAAATCCAGGTAAGATTTGAAGCCCAGAAAGGCATTGGGCCTTTGAGTGGGATACTTAGCTTTGAATTATATTCTGCACAGATGTCTCAGATGAATCGATATACAATTGCCTTGTACCTTGGATGATTGAATGTCAAAGAGAACATCCAGTCAAAAAGTGATAGTCGGTACGATTAAGACGAAAGTCGGTAGGTTTAGAAAGGAGAGTGAGTATAAGAGTGGGACCAAAAGTTCTTTAGCAATAGGCTTTCGGGTAGACAGTGAATGTAAATCTCAGCACATGTGAAGAGTCAGTCACAATAATGAACTGGGATAATATGTAGGGAAGCAGAAATCAATAGAGACTTAGGAAATCAGGCAAAGTATAAATTGTGTGGTAGGATTAGACATTTTCAACAGGATTGAGGTTGAATATATAATCTTAGGAAGAAACAAATATGTATTCACCAATAGTATTGACATTAGCGAGCATTAGGCAACCTGGACATGGATGTTTTTAGTAACGCATGCTCACTTTCACTTAGGCTTTGGTACAATCGTAAGTGTGACATTTTCATAATGTGTCCAGAATATTACTGTGATAAAATGTATATGTAGATCAGGTGACATGAGTATTTCTGACAACATTTCTGGGAGCTACATTTTGAAGATGAATAAATTAGTATTGGGGATACAAATAGATGTACCCTGTGTCTATAAATATAGAAATAATGCATGAATAGACCATACTGTGAATAAATAATAAAAGTGGTTCAAACTTTAAATAATGGATTGAATTGATATCAGAAAATATACAGGGAATCTTATATTGATATACAATCATTCATTCCAATCAGTTACAGATATAATGGTAAAATTAGGGTTATGGTGTATCATGAAGAATGTGTGAGTTTTGCTTCAAAATGATTATGAAAACCAAAATGAATGTGTTTGGAAATAAGTGTCATGAAAAGACCATTCAGGAAACTAGGAGTAATACATGTGTTCTGAAGCAGGAAATGATTGAAAATGAATCAAATGCGTATAAATTTGTGAACTTGTGGATGAAATATATATCCTATGATGTGAATAAACTGAAGAAATTGTAATGTACCAGTGTTGAACAAAATGAACTTCAAAATACACATCATGTCCGATAGATTTCTACTTGCATTGATGTTAAACTGTGTCAGTCACTGTAGAAATATTAGGATTGTATGCACCATTCACTTAAGTTAGTTTTCAGTACTAGAAAACAAATATGTATTTCAGGTGGATGAATATTTCTGAGAATAATCTTGTGAAAAGTTGATTATAAATCCACATACATGAACATAAATGAATTTAGGGAGTGTATATAAGACACATATATTTCATATTTTGAAAAATCTGAAGAGTGTATATATATACAAAACACACACACAGACAATAAAAAGTAGCAATATATATGCCAAACAAAATTCATCATGAAATATATATCATCCATAGATGCAAAAATATTTATGTTACTGAACATGGATTTATGTAAAATGTTGTTCTACTAGGAAGCTCACCCTTAGATTGAATTTTGAGTTCCAACAGCGTTTATGGGGAGTGATCTCTTCTCACAATTTGTATCTGCCAAGTCAGCCTCCTCACAAGAATGTACGTGTGATTCCAAGTAGGATTCTATATGTGCAGATAAAAATACATGTGTTGAATAGGCTACAGAGAAATGGAGACCGGAATTCACATATTTGTTAACTTTAAAAACACATGGAGAACGATTTCAATTAAAAATTAACTAGATTTATAACACCTACCCTATATCATGCAAAAGGCAAGTCCAAATATACACCATGCCTCCTCTGAACAGCTTGTATTTCTATTCTGTTTGGGTTATTTTTCTCCATCATATTAGGATTAGTAGTCAGAGTGTAGTAGGGTATGGGTTAGTGTCAGTTGTCCCGGCCGGCCGCACACATCAATGTGGGCAAGGAACCTAGTTGGGGAGGAATGAAGGGACAAGAGACACGAGAGATTACAGCAAGACTGGAGTGCTGATCATGCTGCAAACTTTTATTGTTCTCACATGGGAATTTATATGTTGTGGATGGGAAAGCTCTCTTATCAGCAGTTGCTGGATGTCTTCAGAAAGTTTGATAACCTCAGGATGTTGCAGGAAGACAGATGGCCGCAGGATGTCTCAGGGAGATAGATGGCTGCGGGATGTCTCCCAGGCAGGATATCTCCCAGGGGGCTGTTTCTTTTCAGTGTCACGCTATTCTTTGAAGGAGAACTTCCTTCTAGCCCCTGACCTCTCTTTCTTATATAAAATATTTGACCATAACTTACCGGCCAATGTTTTAGGGGGTGATAGAGGCTCTGTTTCTCTAGCAGGCCTTAGAATATCTCCTGATTCGAGAGAGCATGTTTACTAGGAGATTTCGTGGTGGCCTTGGCATGTTTTGGGAGGAGACGGCTTTGAGGGGGAAGCAGGCTGACCACCATGCACCAGAGCGTGTCACTAAGAGGTCTTCTGTTTTGGGATCCGTGGATTCATCCTCCTGCAGTCCATCCTGCACCCTCCGTTATTATGGCCTAACGTCCTCACTCCATGGGTGCATCCTCCCCCAAGTGGAGGGGCCCATGGAGGACGAACCCTTATGGCAATGGCAGAAGATTGTTGGTCAGAGCTGTTACTTATAGTTTAATGTAAGAAAGAGAGATCTGTGGGGATGTAAACTTAAGAAATAAGCCTGTGAGAAGGGTAGAACATCCTTTTAAATGTTGGCAGCATGGTCTTCCATCTCCAGGCGATGATAGTGGACCTGTATGGGCTTAGAGGCCAAAATATTAATCTGTTCTATAATAAATTGTACAAGCCTGTTTATAATGCAGGGTCCTATGGACACCATTAAAAGTAAACCCAACAAAGGGCCTAATAGGGGAAGAAGGTAGGGTAGAAATCCATTAAACCCAGTCCAGAGGGGATTTTCAAAAAGTTCCCTTCATCTCTTTTCTAGATCTTCTTGAAGCTGCTTAATTTTAGTGCGTACTATGGCTGATTTATTGGCATTAAAGCAGCATCGTTCCCCTAAGGCCAAGCAAATACCTCCCTGGTTAGCTGTCAGTAAATCTAAGCCTTCTCTGTTTTGAAGGAACACTTCTGCCAGGGAGTCTACTAGGTCCTGCAAATCTTTAATGGTTCCTGATAGAGTTTTTACATCATTTATAAGTTGTTGAGACAGGCGACGCTAAGAGTGTATAGCCATGCCTAAGCCAGCTGTACCTGTGGCCACAGTAGCTGTTATTCCAAGGCTGGCAACGAGTGGTAAGGCCTGTATTGCCCGCCTGTGTCTTTTGACTGAGGTGTCTAGACTAGGAATGCATAGATTTTCGTCTCCTGGGACAATAGTTATATCAGGGAGTAATAAGGCAAGAACACAGCCAACGGTCCAATTCGATGGAAGCCTCGGGAAGGCCGAGTTTCCTCCACACATAAAAACTGTGCCATTGGAGGGACAAAGAGATGGGGTGGATGAGGAATAGTTTTGTACTGTTGAGCAATTTCCAAAGAAAGTAACTCCAACATCAATATCATAGGTATTATTTTGCATCGCGCCTAAAAGACATATTGTAAAAGTGCCTATAGACTGTACTTTTAAATGAAATCTGGGTTGGCATGTATTATCATCGTCTATGATAGAATTAATAGGAACTGCCATAGGCATGATTGCCCCTGTTGTCATGGAGAGCCAGCAATCACCAGCAAAGTTGGAGTTGGAATTATTAAGCAAGGAGAAGGTAGTTTCCAAAATATCTAATGTATTGTTATCTAAACCTGGGAGCTGGCATTTTGGCTATATTAAGGGATGATATGTGAGCTCAGGGATTTGGGGTTTCAAAAGTTTGATTATCTGAGGATGCTTGACAGCATAAGGGAATCCTCCACCATCAGTGACCCCTGTAGGTGCCTTAATGGGGCAGCAGGAGGGTTTACCAACTGGGCCTTGGCACCCAGCTGACTGTAGCTTGGTGTATTTGCCTTCTCCTCCCCGGTCAAAAAGATCGGGGGTATAATGAATAGTGGTCCCTCCTGCTGCATGAGTTTTAGTTAGGGAGGCTTCAAAAAATTGTTCTCCCTGCTTGTTAACACAAATTGAGGCCGACGCATAACAAGTGGCATGCATCGCTTGGGTATGCGTTCAAGTTGCAGAACAATTTTGGAGAGCTTTACTTGTACTAGGGGGAATAATCTTTGGCTCGTTAACACATACCAATTTAGGCTGATGAACTCCTCTGAGTTTATGGTCAACCTCGGCCCGGAGGTAAGCCACCTTAGTCACGCAGTCAGCAGTCTGGGTCAAACTAGTGGGAGCCTGAGTCCAAGATCCTCCCTTGCGTTCACAGGGAGGGCCAAAAAGGTACTCCATGATGTTGGAAGGTGGAGGGCCAAAGCCTCCGTGTACAATACTGTTCAGCAGAAGTGCCTTAAGTAGGATCCTCACACAGATTGTTGGCTGCATCTGAAAAAGAGGAAAACTTGTCCTCAGGGGGAGGGCCTCCATGCCCGTGTTGAGGTAAGCCATTAACCTGTTTAACCAGGCGTTCTGGTAACCATCTTGGCGCTGTTTGCTCTTCGTCCAAAACACAAGCTGAGCCTCGTCCACAGATGAGGACAGGACCTGGGCGTTTCCATTTATTTGTAAGGGGATTGTGCCACATAACAGGTGGGCGAACAGAATTGGACGAGGATTGCCTGTGTCAGTCTGCAGCCGAATGGCCTTCATTGTCTAGGGAAAGAAAAATAAGGGCAAATAATGCATGATTAAGGCGATGCCTGTGAGTGGTAAATACAAGTGCAGAAGCATTAATGCGGGTTAGCCAAGTCTTTAGGTAAGGTGGGCACGTTCCACAATGCCTGAGGCTTGTATGGAATTCCAGTAGTATGCCAAATTTGCGAGGTAGCACAAAACTGTTTAAACTTGGCACTGGTATATGCAGGACAATTATCTTTTTTTAATATGTATTGGTTTACCCATTACAGAAAACGCTGAAACAAGATGAGAAAGGACATCTTTGATAGCCTCTCCAGAATGTGGTGATGTGAAAATAAGGCCACTGAAGGTATCTACAGAAACGTGTACATATTTGGTTTTTCCAAATTCAGAAAAATGAGTAACATCCATTTGCCAAAACTGATTGGACAGTAATCTTCGGGGGTTAACTCCCAAGTGTTGAATGGGGAGGGAGACAGGGCAACCAGGGCATGCTTTTACTATTTCTCGTGCCTGTTGCCTGGTAATTTTACATAGTTATCGAAGGTTCTGGGAATTTAGATGGTGAAGATTGTGTAACTCCGTGGCCTTTTGAGTGCAGCCAACAAAAATTGGAAAGATGAAACGAGTTGCTGCATCAGCTTTGGCATTACCTTGTGTTAGAGGGCTGGGAAGATCAGAGTGTGCCCTGCTGTGTCCTAAGAAAAATGGGTGTTGTCTGGCCTGAATTAGCTGCTGAAGCTGGTGAAACCGATGGGCGACATTGGAAGAAGCCTTAATGGTGGGTGAAATCTCAAGCAGGCGCACAGAATGAGCAATGTAGGCATTGTATGTATAAATATTAACAGGATTATCAAAAAATGTTTTAAAAACTTGTGTTATTGCAAACAATTCCACAAACTGTGCTGAATGATAGACAGTATCAAAGGTGTTAGGCTGGTTATTGACAACAAAGACTGCTCGGCCATTACTGGAACTGTCTGTAAAGACAGTAAGGGCTTGAGGAATGGGAGCCTTTTGAGTAATTTTGGCAAAAATAAATGGATGTAACTGGACAAAATGTAAAAGGGGGTCATTGGGTAGGTGGTTATCAATTGTTCCCAAAAAGCCTGATAAGGCAATACGCCATTCATCCTCCGTCTGTAGTAAAAATTGGATTTGGTCTTTAGTATATGAAATTAAAATATTATCATGGTCTTTGCCAAAATGTTGTCGAGATAGCAAACGACTTTTAAAAATAATAGAAGCTACCTGAGCAAGAAAAACAGTAATAACCTTGGAGAATGTGGTGGGTAAATGGACCCAAAGCAAAGGCAGCCTTTATTTCTAAAATGTGTATTTCGTTGCCAAAATATTCCTGTGGGTGTATGAGGAGTGTGTAAAATAACCAGAACCAGAGGAAGGTTATAAGAATGTTCTGTAAAAAACTGTTTGGCAATGGCTTCTGTGACTTGGTTTAATGCCTGTCATGCCTCGGGAGTAAGTTTTTGAGGGGAGGAGGGGTGGGAATCACCTCTCAAAATATCATTAAGGGACAAAAGTACACAAGGTGGTAATTTTAAATATGTTTTTAGCCATTGAATATTCCCCAGGAATTTTTGAAAATCATTAAGGTTGTGAAGATGGTCCACCCATAGTGGTATCTTAGGAATTTGGATCTGATTATCTTGAAGTTTAAGGCCCAAATAGGTATAACAGTCCTGTGTTTTAACCTTATTAGGAGCTATCTGTTGTCCCAAGGAAGTGAGGATTTTGTAAATGTCCAAGTAACAATTATTAAGGTCATGGTTATTAGGTGCAGCAATTCACAAATCATCCATATAATGTAAAATATAAATTTGTGGCCATAGCTCTCTCACAGGGTCTACAGATTGAGCAACGTAGTTTTGGCAAAGACTAGGGCTGTTGGCCATACCTTGGGGAAGAACCTTCCATTGAAATCTCTGCATAGAGCCCTGAAAATTAATGCGAGGGAGACTAAAGGCAAAATAGGGTCTATCCGCAGGATGTAAAGGAATGGTAAAAAAACAATCTTTTAACTCAATAATCGTTTTACAATAGTTTTTGGGAATAGCCACTGGTGTGGGAATGCCTGGATGTAGTGCTCTTATTGGGCACATAGCTTTATTAATGGCACACAAATATTGTAAAAGGCACCACTTGCCTGATTTTTACTTGATAACAAAAATTGGAGTATTCGATGTTGAGGTTGAGGGCTCTACATGGCCGGCTGCCAGCTGTTCCTGCACTAACATGGAGGCAGCCTCCATATTTTCTTGGGTAAGTGGCCATTGATTCACCCACACAAGAGTCTGAGTTTCCCAAATAATTTTATCTCCATGGGGTACAGGAGAGTCAGAGACCGACACTAAAAATCCGAATACCCAAGTCCATATGTATTTGTTTTTTGTATGGGTTTTATTGGCTCAACCAGTCCTTGTCTCAGTCTCCCAAGGCCTGTACCAGGGAAAAAATTTATATGAAGCATTTGATGAGTTACCATGGAATTGGGACTGGCAGGAATAACTTCCATTTGACTCAAAATATCTTGGGCCCATAGGTTAACAGGGAGGTCAGGAACAACGAAAAGAATGACAATTCCCTTATTACCCTCTTTATAAGTCCAGCTACGAGCCGTAGAGCTGAACAGAGGATTTTTTGACTGTCCTATCCCTTTAAGGTCAGTCAAGGATGAGGTGAGGGTCCAAGCTGATGGCCAATATTTTTGAGAAATAATTGTGTCATCAGCTCCAGTATCTAGAATTCCTTGGAATTCCTTTCCTTCAATAAGTAAGGAAATTGTGGGTCTTTTGTGAGAAACGGGTTGAACCAAATTTACATCAGAGCAGCCCAAGGAGGCAGTCCCCTGCGGTAGGTTTGGGCGGTGGAAGTGCCTCCTGGATTCAAGGGAAGGAGTATTAATTGTGCAAGACTTGTTCGTGCTGGGATGGCCACAACTCCATTAATAGCTGTGGCCAGTATTTTTTTTCTCCAGTGAAATCATTATTATTAATGCCATGGAAGACCTGAACACCATGTAAGTTAGTAGAGGCTCTCCCAAAAATAAGGGCACACATATGAGATTGAGGGGGACCCATAATTCCAGTGGGTATTATCTGGGGTCCTTGCATTGAGTACAATATAGTATCGGTGGTGGCACAGAGGTCCAATCCTGCGCTGCCTGGAGTGGCTAGTTGGAGGGAGGCAATTGTGGAGAAGAATTTTGAGGTAGGTTGGGAGTTTGGGAGGGAACAAATCTTATTGCCCCTGGGTTTGTCCTGGGGAATGTCGTGGCCCGGGGCTGGCCCCGCAGGGAGTTTCCCAAGAAGCAGGAAAAAATAGGCTGTCTGAGGGCATTTGTCTTAGATCTACACTCACTGGCCCAGTGATGACCTTTACCACATCTAGGGCAAAGGATAGCTTGGGGCGGTATAGCCCCAGTTGAAGGAGACGCTATTCCTAGGCTTTTTTTGCCTGTCGGACACTTGCGTGCAAAATGGCCAGGTTGTTTACAAGTAAAGCAAGTACGTGAGCCAGGATTGTGAAAGGTCTTGGTAAAGGTGGCACCTAGGGCAAGACCCATGGCATGGGCTGCACCTACCCCTGCATAGAGTCTAATAATGTCAGAAAGTTTCCCTTTATCCTTATGTGGTTGAAGAACATCCTGACATGCCGGGTTGGCGTTTTCAAAGGCAAGATGTTTTACAAAAGCGCTTTTGCTTTCGCTTGGTCCAAGCAAGCATTCCACAGCTAGGTTAAGCCGGGGAACAAAGTCGCTATAAGGCTCGTTGGGCCCTTGTCAAATTTTTGCCAGGGAAGTGGTAGCCGAGGCTTTTGAGGGAGGTGTCTCCAAGCATGTAAGCCAGCCATCTGAATCTGCATCAAAAGTCCAGCAGGGAAATGTACCTGTTTAGTTTTATTGTCAAAAGGCTCATTGCCCACTAGCTTAACATAAGTCCTGGATTTAGAGAAGGCCTTAGTTAAAATTTTTTGAGCAGTTTCCCGACAGTGCTCTTTGAAATCTCCATTCCATAACAGGAAGTCTCTGGCACTGAGGGTAGCTTGGTCTAAAAATTTCCAATCATTGGGAGTAAGTCATTGTGTGCTGTGGCTTTCTAATAAAGCCAACGTGTAGGGTGCAATGGGGCCATAGTGAGCACAAGCCTTTTTAAGTTTTTCAGGAAAATGCAGGCTTAATTTTTTGTAGACTCTGGGTTCCTGCCTGCCTAGGGCTGAACTCCTCATCCTCTGAGTCCTGATCTCCTTAATCCATTTCCCCTCTTCCTCCTCTTTATCCTCGTCTAATTCTTTGACCTCAGCCTGGGCAGGCTTATCTATCAGACTGGTGGTGACTGGGAAGGCGAGCATAGGTCAATGGAGTGGCTTCGCCTTTGTATTAGACCACTGTAGGCCAGTTGCTTTGACTCCATACCTAAGGCTAATGAAGAGAGCTCAGAGTGAAGGGATCTTAATTCTTTTAAAGGTTGGATCTGTTCCTGTGTATGTTGAAAGGATGCTCACAAAGGAGCCAGTTTAGGCAAGGGAAGTGGGGAGAAAATATCGGGGGGGGGGGGCATTTGTTCCCTGAAGGGCCAGAGCACAAAAGGCAGGAGGTATATAGGAGGGAGGTGGATGTGTAAGTCCTATAAGCTGTGGCAGGGTCTTGAGAGGTGGAGGGTCTTCTGAATGGTAGCGAGCTGCTTCCTTCTCCAAGGTAGCCTCCTCTACAGGGGTCAATGAGTCTCCGGTATTTAAAAGTGGATAAAGGCAGTTGGTAATCATTGGAGCCTTATTCATTAGGGTGGTATTTTGAGGGGGACCAGGAAGGTTCCCACGGTCCTGGGGAGCCTGAGAAGGGTCTATGTCTATACTAACTGATGGGCATGTCGAGGGGATATGAGAAGTATTTGCATAGTCTCTTTCCCAACCTTGACAACTTTTAAGGTACCATTGTCAAAGGGTGAACTTTTAAGAATTCTATTAATTAAGTTCCAGTAAGAAAAGGTGGGAACAGGCACTTTTTCTGGGCCAAAGGATTCATAATAATCTTTTAAACAGTCTCCTACTCTAAGCCATCTTTTACCATCAATGGTCCTTTCAAGAGGAAACCATGGACACTGCTCTCTTATGTGTGAAAAGAAAAAAAATTTAAGTCTTTTTTCTTAATACGCACCCCCATGTCTGGAAGGACTCCTTGTAGCCTGACAAAAACAAATCATGTGACGAAACTGCTTGCCCCATGGTGGGTCAATCACCGTGTGTCATCCCCACCCTCCTCCTGGATCTGTCTCTCGGTGGTGTCTTCTGCGGTTATCGCAAGCTCCGCTTGACCAAATCTTCCAGGAGGACGGGGTCCCCCTCAATCAAAAGCTCGAGCCAAAGTCAGTGGGCGCCAGATGTCCCGGCCGGCAGGACACATCAACGTGGGCAGCGAACCTAGATAGGGAGGAATGAAGGGACAAGAGACAAGAGAGATGACAGCAAGAGAGGAGTTCTGATCAAGCTGCAAACTTTTATTGTTCACACAGGGGTATTTGTATGCTGGATGTGGGAAATCTCTCTTATCGGCACTTCCTAGATGTCTTCACAAGGTGAGATAACCTCAGGAAGTTTCAGAAAGACAGATGGGCACAGGATGTCTCAGGGAGACAGATGGCTACAGGATGTCTCCCAGACAGGATGTCTCCTGGTGGCTGTTTCTTGTAAGTGTCAGGCTATTCTTTGAAGGAGAATTCCTTCTACCTCTGACAGTCAGGGATTCAGTATTTCGAATAGAAAATTGGAAAATGAATCCAATGTGTATGCAAATATATGCTACCCAAAAGTCTTCCCACTCTCATTCAGAACAATGCCTTGACATTACCTTCACCCCAAGTAAGACACAATAAGAGGAGAAGAGTTAGAAAATCTGTGAATACACATCTGGAATGGAAAATGCTCAGTAGTTAACAACCTTGGAGGTGGTAGAGGTGTTTCGAAAAGTAAGGTACATGGTAAAAACTCCACAAACATGAAGCTCTCTTGGCCTAAAGACTTCTTGAGAAACTGCCTCTGAGGTTGGGCACTTGAAATATATGTTGTTGTCAGGAGTTTTAACTTCCTTTGTAGTGAGACCATCAAATCTGGGTCTGCTTCTGTGTGTCCTGGAGCACATGGTTTCTTTTTTTCCAATAAACATGAGGCAGCAGGGCTGAATTCTCTCTTTGTAGGTAATTTGTTGCCATTTGGGTGCAAAGTGTCTCCCAGTGTGGACTTTGAAGCCATTTGGTCTTCCTCTACTTTTCATGGTGTTTCTTGCAGCTACACTGGGAGTTTGGTATTTGCTTCATGAAATACGAAGAGGTCAACTAGGACAGAGTGCTGGAGGGAGTTCTGTCACGTGTGTTGGTTAAGGGTCTGCAGGAGAGTGCACCAACCAGGCTTCTATCCCACATAGCTTGCCCCCTTGACAATAGAAATCTGATTCTAAACATTGCCCTGAAACCTCTCCGTATAACAAGATGCCTTTACATACAAGGGTATGGGGGCTGCACCATGTCAGTCACAAACCATTTGGAAGCCAATGGCAGATCCACATGACCCCATCACAGATGTTTTAACAAACACCTACACTCCACTGCTCTAGGCCGAATACTCATCGGGCTCCAAATTACTGGCATCTCTGTTCTACACGATTTTCATGAAACCCAGTCAATCAAGGCACTGTCTGGTACACTCATGATCATCTATAAGACATCCAAAGGTTCTCCACTGACACCTGTTCATGAGAATTTCAAAAATTTAATGGTATTTATCTAGCCTTTTTTCAAGGATGAAGTTTGAGGCACTGTGGGTTTTAATTCATTCAGGAACCATTAAATGTAGAGGAAGCTCATTTCAATGAAATCTCTGGAGAATTCTAACAGGCAATGCTTCCCAACGACAGGCTAAAAGGTCACATTAAGCCAGGCGTTTGAGGTCTACAATGTGTGATCCTTTTGTGTTTTGACTTGCAACTATGGCTGCCAATTCTTTAAGAATAAAATCATGTGATATCCTTCCTGAGATTCCCAGTGCTCTCTGGAAAGCCACCCTGAGCCTTGATCTCAGTTTCCAAGGGCGACTCTCATGTGTGGCCTCCTAAAATCCCATCACAATACATGGCAATACTTCTTTGAGGTCAGTTCCATAACTCAGTCTCTAAGGGGAATCACACCATCTCTTCCAACGGCCACAAAAATGACCACAATTAAAACCAAAACACTCCCACATGGCCCTCATCTTCTTCCATATAGACACTAATCATAACCTCAGGCTGTAGGTTTCCATGAGGGCCAAAGCCAAAGACAGTATCCAAAATAAGGTCCCTTTCTCCCATTTGCCTAAAGTCAGTGTGGCAGTGACACCCTTCCTGTGAACCAGGAGTGATCTAAGAGGCCTGCCCTTAATACTGCTCTGATTCTCCATTTTGTGGCCTAATGACTGTGGGGTTTAGATTCCTTATGTTAATTGGGGTCATGAGAAAACCCAAGCACCTATGGCCTAGCCTCTGTAGTGATTTGAAGAACTCATTTGACCCAAAGGATCACTATTCTCAAAGATGGAGGTCAGGAACCTTACAGAGGAAGGTGAGAGACTTCATCCACAATGACTGCTCTTTTGGCTATTTTGGTTTTGGATGCACACATGGGATTTTTTTAGATCCATTAGGTGCTGAGAATCTAAGCCACATCCTCACACAGGGCCAAGAAGCTGATTCAGACACATCCCTTTCCAAAGCAATTAAGCCAAGAGCCAAAGGTGATGCCCATTCACTTCCATTTGAAAACTCTTCAGTCTTCACAAAGGGGTGGCCTGAGGCAAAGACCTTCCTGACATTCAGGGCAATAATACAATAGGTAAGCAAAAGGCCCAAAGCAGGGTTTCTCCACTGGGACTTTCCTGGTCACACTGATATCTGAGTTTTCTGAGATGCTCACCATTGCCTTCAGCTATCCAGTACATGGCCATGTCACAGAGCTTAAAGGTGGTACATATCTTGGACACAAAACCATGACCCTATTCTTGAGTTTGGCCAAAATTCAGAAAGAAAATAGGAACTTAGGAAGATATTAGGAGTGGCCGATCCATATGGCAAGCCGCAGACCATTCATAAATAGGACAGGATGAATGCTGGTAAGATTTCTACTAGATAGGACATATGTATTGATGCACTCTCTATTCTAATGTCTACAACCACGGACACAGTGGGATACACAGACATAGAAACACTCGCCTTGTCAAAAGACTTACTAGAAACATTTCACACCAAACCAAACAAAACGACTTTCCTACCTATTCTCAGAACATGAGACAAAATGACAAACCCACACCCACACCCACACCCACACAGACCCCCAAGTAGGTCTGTGAAAATATGGAGTGACCTTTGACTGGTGGGCCATAACATATTCCCCCATAATGGGCTGTCCTGTCTCAGATCTGGTCTCCGTGTCCAACTCTGTGAAGCTGTTAGGAGCCAGCGGTGAGCCAGTACCTTCTTTCTCAGGAAAGGCCCCTCCTCAGACCTTCCTGGCATTAGGCTATCCTCACATCAGTAGGTACCAAGAAAGACTGTCTCTGTCCTTGGAAAATCCAAACAAGTTTGAACACTGGGACATGAACTGGGACTAGCTCTGGGTGCCTGACTTCCTGTATCCCAAGTTCAGAGAGTTCCTTCATCAAGGAAGTGAGGTGAGGTCACTTCCTTCAGGAACTAAATGAGGTCACTGCCTTGACAACAACTTTGTCCTAAAAGTTGCTTATAAGAGTCCCATGAGATGGAGGATGCACCTACTCGCTCTGACATTTTCACAAGTTAGAATGGTATATCAACCATAGGCACCTGGGAACAGCTCTCCAGACAGGCCTGGTTTGGTCCATCTTCTCTACATTAAGATGAAAGAGGCTGACTCAGACACATCCCTTCATCTTGACCAGGTTGTTTACCATGGAAGTTGACTTTTCCTCCCTCAGGTCCTTCATAGCTGCCTACATATTCTCCATGGATCATTTCTGCATGGACCTTTGAGGTTCTCAGCAGGTGGAAGTTTCCCTACACTCCTGTATTGTAAGGCCAACTCTGTCCCTGCTTTTCTATAAAGTTAGATTGAGGGAACAGTGTATGGTTTGGGTAATAACAGGTTCGATTTTGTTAGGAATCATTCTGAGCGATGAATAATTTTATTGGGAACCTGCGATATTTATTAAATTATATTGGTAAAATATATGTATGAAAACAGAAATCTAGGATTTGAAGCCCAGAAGGGCATTGGGCCCATGATTGGGATACGTAGTGTTGAATTAGGTTCTGCACAGATGTCTCAGATAAATCCATTTACAATGGCATAGGACCTTGTACATTGGATGATTGAATGAGGAAGAGAACATCCAGTCAAAAAGGGATAGTCGGTAGGATTAGGTAGATAGTCGGTAGGTTTAGGAAGAAGAGTGAGTACAGGATTTGGACGGAAATTTCTTTAGCAATAGGGTTTCAGTTAGAGAGTGAATGTAAATGTCAGCACATATGAAAATTCAGTCACAATGATGAACTTTGAAAAATATGTAGAAAAGCAGATAATAATAGAGACTTTAAAAAATCTGGCAAAGTATAAAGTGAGTGATAGGATTAGACATTTTGTGCACTGTTGAGTTTGAATATATAATCTTAAGAAGAAACAAATATGCAGTGACCATTAGGATTGACATTTGAGAGCATTAGGAAACCTGGACATGGATGCTTTTAGTAATCCATGTTCACTTTCCTTTTAGGCTTTGGTACAATCATAAGTGTGACCTTTGCATTTTTTGTCCAGAATATTACTGTCATAGAATGTATATGTGGATCAGGTGACATGAGCATTTCTTCAAGCATTTCTGTGAGTAAGGTTTTCAAGAGCTATAAATTAGTATTGGGGGTACAAAGAGGTGTACCCTGTGTCCATGAATATAGACATAATGCATGAATAGACCACATTTTGAATAAATAATTTAACTGTTCCCACTTTAAATAATGCATTGAATTAATATATGAAATATTATAAGAAATCTTGTATTGATATAATATCATTCATTTCAACCAGTAATACATCTAAATGTAATATTAGGGTTATGGATTATCATGAAAGGTGTGTGAGTATTGCTTCAAAAGTGATCCTAGAAATCGAAAATAATGTGTTTGGAAAGAAGTCTCATAAAAAGACCAGTCAAGAAACATGGAGGAATACATGTGATCTGAAGAAGAAAATGATTGAATGTGAAACAAATGCCTATAAACTTGCGAACTTGTGGATGAAATATATATCCCATGATGTGAATAAATTGAAGAAATAGTAATGTACCAGTGTTGAATAAAACGAACATCCAAATACACATCATGTCCCATAGGAATCTACTTGAATTGATGTTAAACTAGGTCAGCTACTGTAGAAATATTAGGATTTGTATGCACCATTCACTAAAGTTAGTTTTCAGTACTAAGAAACAAATATGTATATCAGGAGAATGAATATTTTGAGAATACTCTTGAGAAAATTTGATTATAAATCCACATACTTGAATATGAATGAGTTAAGGGAGTTTATAATAAGACACATATTTCATATTTTGAAAAATCTGGAGAATATATATATATATATATATATATATATATATATATATACACACATACACACACATAAACACACACGGACATTAAAAATAGCATAATATATGCTATAGGAAATTCACCATGAAATTTATATCATCCAGAGATCCAAAAATATTTATTTTATTTAACATGGATTTATGTATAATGTTGTTCAACTAGGAAGCTCACGCATAGGTTGAATTTTCAGTTCTAAAGCGCTTAGGAGGAGTGATCTCTTAAAATTTGTATCTGCCAAGTCAGCCACTTCACAAGAATGTACGTGTGGTATCAGGTAAGATTCTATAATTGCATGTAAAAATACATGTGCTGAATAGGCTACAGAGACAGGGAAACAGGAATTCACATATTTGTTAACTTTAAAACACATGGAGAAATATTTTAACAAATAATTGACTAGATTTATAACTCCTACCCTAAATAATGCAAAAGGCAATTCCACTATACACCATGCCTTCTCTGAACTGCTTGCATTTCTATTTTTTTAGTTTATTTTTCTCCACCTTATTAGGATTAGTTGTCAGAGTCTAGTAGGGTAGGTGTTAGTGTGAGGTATTCAGTATTTTGAAAGGAAAATTGGAAAATGAATCCAATGTGTATGTAAATATGTGATACACAAAAATCTTCCCACTCTCATCCAGAACAATGCCTTGACATTACAATCACCCAGAGTAAGACACAATTAGAAGAGAAGAGTTAGAAAATCTGTGAATAAATATCTGGAATGGAATATGCTCAGGAGTTCACAACCTTGGAGGAGGTAGAGGAGATTCCAAAAGTAAGGGACAGTGTAATCGTTCCAAAAACATGGAGCTCTGCTGGCCTAAAGACTTCTTGAGAAACTGCCTCTGAGGTTGGGCACTTGGAATATATGTTGTTGTCGGGAGCTTCAGCTTCGTTTGTAGTGAGACCATCAAATCAGGGTCTTCATCTATGTGACCTGAAGGACATGGTTTCTTATTTTCCACTGAACATGAGTCAGCAGTGCTGAATACTTTCTTTGTAGGTAAACTGTGGACACGGGGGGCTAAGTGTATCCACATGGGCCTGTGAAGCTATTTGGTCATTCTCCACTTTCCGTGTTGTTTCTTGGTGCTGCACTGGGATTTTGGTATTTGTTTCACGAAATACAAAGAATTCAACTGTTACTCTGTGCGTGAGGGAGTTCTGTCACGTGTGGTGGGTCAGGGTCTGCAGGAGAATGCACCAAACAGGCTTATATCCCACATAGTTGCCCCCTTGACCATAGCAACCTGATTCTTAATATTTCCCTAAAACCTCTGCATATAACAAGATGCCATTACATTGAAGGGACTGCTGGCTGCACCATATCAGTCACAAGCAATTTGGAAGCCAAAGGCAGATCCACATGACCACACCGCAGATGTTTTATCACACACCTGCCCACCACTGCTCTAGGCCCACTCCTCAGGAGGCTCCAACTTCCTGGCATCTCTGTTCTGCACAATTTTTATGAAAACCAGTCAATCAAGGCCCTGACTGTTATTCTCATGATCAGCCACAAGATATTCAAAGAATCTCCAGTGCCAACTTGTCACGGGAATTTTAAAAATTTCATGATATATTGACCTAGCCATTTTTCAAGGATGAAGTTGGAGGCATTCTGGAACTATTAAATGGTGAGGAAGCTCATTTCAATGAAATATCTGGAGATGTCTCACAGGAAAGGCTTCCCAAAGAGTGGCCAAAAGGTCACATGAATCCTTGAAAACTGAGGTCTACAATGTGAGGTCCATGTGTGTTTTGACTCTCAACAATGGTTGCCAAGTTTTTCAGAATAAAATCATGTGATATCCTGGCTGAGATTTCCAGTGCTCTGTGAATAGCTACCCTGGGCCTAGATCTCAGTTTCCAAGGGCGACTATCGTGCGTGGCCTCCTAAAATTCCAACACTATTCATGGCAATACTTCTCTGAGTTCAGTACGAGAACTCAGTCTTTATGCGGAATCCCACCAAAGTTCAAGCCAAGGTGGACAATGTCATCTCTACTAACTGCCACAAAAATGACTACAATTAAAACCAAAACACTCCCACATGGCCCTCATTTTCTTCCATACAGACACTCATCATAACCTCTGGCTGGAGGTTTCCGTGAGGGGTGCAGCCCAAGACAGTGTCCAAAATAAGCTCCCTTGCCCCTCATTTGCCTAAAGTCAGGGTGGCCTGGACACCCTTCCTGTGAACTAAGAGTGATCAAATAGGCCTGCCGTTTATTTTGCTCTGCTTCTTAAATTTGAGGCCTACTGATGGTGGGATTTAGATTCTTCATGTGAATTGGAGTCATGAGAAAACCCAGTCCCCTATGGGCTAGAATCTGCAGGGCTTTGAAGAACTTATTTGACCCAAAGGAGCCCTATTCTCACTTGATGGAGGTCAGGAACATTACCAAGGAAGGAGAGAGACTTCATCCACAATGATTGCTCTTTTGGACATTTTGCTTTTGGATGCATACATGGGATCTCTCTTTAGATCCATCAGGTTCAGAGAATCTAAGCCACAGAATTACACAAAGTCAAGGGGCAACAGAACAATAGGTAAGGAAAAGGCCCAAAGCATGGTTTCTCCACTGAGTCTTTACTGGTCACACTGATATCTTAGTTTTCTGAGATGCTCGCCATGCCCTTCATTTAACCAATACATGGCCGTGTCACAGAGCTTGGAGGTGGTACATATCTTGGACACAAAACCATGAGCCTATTCTGGAGAGTGGCTAGAATTCAGGAAGCAAACAGTAACTTAGGAAGATAGCAGGTGTTGCCGATCCATAAGGCAAGACGCAGTCCATTCATAACTTGGGAAGGATGAATGCTGGGAAGCTTTCTACTAGACAAGACTCATCCATTGATGCATTCTCTTTGCTAATGTCTACAACCACGGACACAGTGAGATACACAGACATAGAAACACTCGCCTTTTCATACGACTTTCTGGAAACACTTTACTTCAAACCAAACAAACCGACTTTCGGACATATTCTCAGAGCATGAGAAAAAAACCACAAACCCACACCCACAGCCAGATAAGCACCTCCTTCCTCCAAGTAGGTTTGTGACTATCCGGAGTGTTCTCTGACTGATAGGCCATACTATGTTCCCCCGAAATAGCCTCTCCTATCTCACATCTGGTGTCCATGGGCAATTCTGTGAAGTTGTCAGGAGCCAGCAGTGAGCCACTACCTTCTTTGTCAGGAAAGGCCCCTCTTCAGAGCTTTCCTGTCATTTGTCCATCCTCACATCAGTAGATACCAAGAAAGACTGACTCTGTCCTTGTTAAATCAAACAAGTGAGACCACTAGGCCTGGGACTGAGACAGGCTCTAGATGCCTGGCTTCCTGGATCCCAAGTTCAGAAAGTGCCATCACCAAAAAAGTGAGGTGAGGTAACTTCTTTCAGGAACTGAATGAGGTTACTGCCTTGGCAACCAGTTTGTCCTAACACATGCATCCAAGGTTCCCATGACATGTAGGCTGACCGTATTTCTGTGACACTTTCACAAGTTAGAATGGTATATCAACCATAGGCACCCGGGAACAGCTCTCCACACAGGCCTCATTTGGTCCATCTTATCTACATTAAGAAGAGAGAGGCTGATTCAGACAAAAGCCTTCATCCTGACCAGGTTGCTTGCCATGGAAGATGACTTTTGATCTCTCAGGAACTTCATACCTGCCTACATCTTCTCCAGGGATCAATTCTGAATGGACCTTAGAGGTTCTCAGCAGGTGGACAATCCCCTACTTTCCTGTATTGTAAGACCAACTCTGTCCCTGCTCTTTTATAAAGGTAGATTGAGGGAACAGTTTATGGTTAGGGTTAATTACATGTTTGTTTTGGGTTAGGAACCATTTTGCTGGATGAATAATGGTATTGGGAATCTGTGATATATATAAAAATATAGAGTTGAAAAATATGTATGAAAACAGAAATTTAGTAAGATTTAAAGTCCATATTGGCATTGGGCCTTTGATTGGGATACTTAGCTTTGAATTACGTTCTGCAGTGATGTCTCAGATAAATCGATAATCAATGACCTAGGACCTTGTACCTTGGATGATAGATTGTAGAAAAGAACATCCACTCAAACAGGGATAGTCCATAGGATTAGGAAGATAGTCGGTAGGTTTTACAAGAAGTGTGAGTACAGGATATGGACCAAAAGTTCTTTATCAATAGGGTTTCGGTAATAGAATGAATGTCAATGTCAGCACATGTGAAGAGTCAGTCACATAGGTAAACTGGGGAAAATATGTAGGAAAGGAAACATCAATAGAGACAGTAGGAAATCAGGCAAAGTATAAAGTGAGTGATAGGATTAGACTTTTTAACAGGGTTGATATTCACTATATAATCTTCAAAGAAACAAATATGTAGTCACCAATAGGATGGACATTTGAGAGAATTAGGCAACCTAGACATCAATGTTTTTAGTAATCCATGCTCCCATTCAATTTAGGCTTTTGTACAAACATATGTGTGATCTTTGCATTTTGTATCCAAAATAGTACTGTGATAAAATGTATATGTAGATCAGGTGACATAAGTATTTTTTCCACCATTTCAGGGAGCAATATTTTGAAGATGTATAAATTAGTATTGCGGGTACAAAGAGGTGTACCCTGTGTCTATGAATATAGAGATAATGCATGAATAGATGATACTGTGGATAAATAATATAACTGATTCCACTTTAAATAATGGATTAAATTGATATCTTAAAATATATAAGAAATCTTATATTGATACACAGTCATTCATTCCTATCAGTTATACATCTAATGGTAATATTAGGGTTATGGTTTGTCATTAAGGGTGTGTGAGTTTTGCTTCAAAAGTAATTATGGAAATCGAAAATAATGTGTTTGTAAAGAAGTCTCATGAAGAGACTAGTTAAGAAACATGGAGGAATACATGTGTTCTGAAGCAGGAAGTAATTGAAAGTGAAACAAATTGATATAAATTAGCGAACTTGTGGATGAAATATATATCCTATGATGTGCATAAACTGAAGAAATAGTAATGTACCAGTGTTGAAAAAAAATGAACATCAAAATACATGTCATGTCCCATAGGAATCTACTTGCATTGATCTTAAACTTGGTCAGTAACTGTAGAAATATTAGGATTTGTATGCATCATTCACTGAAGTTAGTTTTCAGTATTAGGAAACAAATATGTATTTCAGGTGGATGAATATTTCTGAGAATAATCTTGTGAAAAGTTGATAATAAATCCACATACATGAACATGAATAAATTTAGGGAGTGTATAATAAGACACATATATTTCATTTTTTCAAAAATCTGGAGAGTGTATATATATATATATATATATATATATATATATATACACACACACACACACTCACACAGACATTAAAAAGTAGCAATATATATGCCAGTCAAAATTTATCATGAAATATATATAATCCACACATCCCAAAATATACTTTTTACTGAACATGGATTTATATATAATTTTGTTCAGCTAGGAAGGTCACCAATAGTTTGAATTTTCAGTTCCAACAGCATTAAGAGGAGTGATCTCTTTTCACAATTTGCATCTGCCAAGTCAGCAACCTGTCAAGTATGTACATGTGATACCAGGTAGGATTCTATATGTGCATATAAAAACACATGTGCTGAATAGGCCACAGAGAAAGGGAGAGAGGAATTCACATATTTGTTAACTTTAAAAACCCATGGAGAACTGTTTTAATTAAAAATTGACTAGATTTATAATTCCTACCCTATATAATGCAAAAGGCAAGTCCAATTATACAACATGACTCCTCTGAACTGCTTGTATTTCTATTCTGTTTTGGTTATTATTCTCCATCATGTTAGGATTAGTAGTCAGAGTCTAGTGGGGTATGTGTTAGTGTCCAAAATAAGCTCTCTTACCCCTAATTTGCCTAAAGTCATGGGGGCCTGGACACCCTGCATTTGAAGCAGGAGTGATAAAATAGGACTGCAGTTAATACTGCTCTGCTTCTCCATTTTGAAGCCTACTGCCTGTCAGGTATAGATTCTTTATGTGATTTGGAATAATGAGAAAACCCAAGCACTTCTTTAGGGCTTTGAAGATTTCATTTGACCCAAAGGATCCCTATTCTCACTTGATGTAGGTCAGGAACCTAACAAAGGAAGGCAAGACACTTCATCTACCATTACAGATCTTTTTGCCATTTTGGTTTGGATGCACACATGGGATCTTTCTTTAGATCCATCAGGTGCTGAGAATCTAAGCCACAACCTCACACAGGTCCAAGAGGCTGATTAAGACACATCCCTTTCCAAAGAAATTAAGCAAAGAGCCACAGGAGATGGCCATTCATTTTCATTTGAAAACTGTTTTCTTCAGGCTTCACAAAGAGGTGGCCTGAGGCAAAGACCTTCCTGACATTCAGGGCAACAGAAACATAGGTAAGAGAATGGCCCAAAGCAGGGTTTCTCCACTGAGAATTTCCTGGTCACACTGATATCTGAGATTTCTGAGATGTTCCCATTCCTTACCGCTATCCAGTACATGGGCATGTCACAGAGCTTGGAGGTGGTACATATATTGGACACAAAACCATGAGCCTATTCTGCAGAGTGGCCAGAATTCAGGAAGAAAACAGAAACTTAGAAAGATAGTAGGTGTTGTCCATCCATAAGGCAAGCTGCAGTTCATTCATAAATTGGGCAGGATGAATGCTGGGAAGCTTTCTACAAGACAGGACATATCCATTTATGCATTCTCTTTTCTAATGTCTACAACCACGGACACAGTGGGATACACAGATATAGAATCACTCACCTTGTCAAAAAACTTACTAGAAACAGTCTATTCCAAACCAAACAAACTGTCTTTCCTACCTATTCTCAGAATATGAGACAAACCACAAACTGACACTCACACTCACAAAGGCATCTCCTTCCCGCAAGTATGTCTCTGACTATCTGGAGTGTCCTCTGTCTGTTGGGCCATATTATGTTCCAATGAAATGTCCTGTCATGTCTCAGATCTGTCTCCTTTGCCAACTCTGTGAAGTTCTCAGGAGCCAGCGGTGAGCCACTACCTGCTTTCTCAGGAAAGGCCCCTCTTCAGATCTGTCCTGGCATTTGGCAATCCTCACATCAGTAGATACCAAGAAATACTGACTCTGTCCTTGGTACATCCAAACAAGTGAGCCCACTGGGATTGGTACTGGGACTGTCTCTGGGAGCCTGGCATCTTGGATTCCAAGTTCAGAGAGTTACATCACTAAGGAAGTGAGGTAGGTCACTTTCTTCAGGAACTGCATGAGGTCACTACCTTGGCAATCACTTTGATTTAACATTTGCTTCCAAGGGTCCCATGATATAGAGGCTGCCCCTACTTTCGGTGACAATTTCACAAGATAGAATGGTAAACCAAACATAGGCGCCTGGGAACATCTCCCCACACAGGCCTGGTTTGGTCCATCTTCTCTACATTTAGAATAGAGAGACTGATTCAGACACATCCCTTCATCCTGACAAGGGGGTTTGCCATGCAAGATGACTTTTGCTCTCTCAACTCCTTCATAGCTGCCTACATCTTCTCCAGGGATCATTTCTGCATGGACCTTTGAGGATCTCAGCAGGTTTAAGAACCCCTACATTCCTGTATTGTAAAAGCAACTCTGTCCCTGATCTTCTGTAAAGTTTGATTGAGGGAAGAGTGTATAAAAGTTTGATTTGAATCATTCTGCGGGATGAATAATGGTAATGGGAACCTGTAATATTTACAAGAATGTAAAAGTGAAATATAAGAATGAAAACAGTAATCTAGGTAAGATTTGAAGCCCAGAAGGGCATTGGGCCCTTGATTGGGATACTTAGCTTTGAATTATGTTCTGCAGAAATGTCTCAGATAAATCGATGTTCAATGGCATAGGACTTTGTACCTTGAATGATGGAATGTCAAAGAGAACTTCTAGACAAAAAGGGATAGTCGGTATTATTAGAAAGATAGTCGGTAGGTTTAGAACGAAGAGTGAGTATAGCATTTGGACCAAAAGTTCTTTAGCAATAGGGCTTCTGGTAGAGATTGAATGTAAATGTGAGCACATGTGAAGAGTCACTCACAGTGATAATCTGGGGAAAATATGTAGGAAAGCAGATATCAATAGAGACATTAGGAAATCAGGCAAATGATAAAGTGAGTGATAAGATTAGACATTTTCAAGGGGCTTGAGGTTGAATATATAATCTTAGGAAGAAACAAATATGTAGTCAAGAATAGGATTCACATTTGAGAGCATTAGGCAACCTGGACATGGATGTTTTTAGTAATCCATCTTCACTTTCCATTTAGGTTTGGTAAAATCATAAGTGTCACCTTTGCTGTTTGTGTCCAGAATATTACTGTGATAAAATGTATATGTAAATCAGGTGACATGTGCATTTCTTCCACCATTTCTGGGAGCAATATTTTGAAGACGTATAAATTAGTATTGGGGGTACAAAGAGGTGTACCCTGTGTCTATGAATATAGAGATAATGCATGAAAAGACCATACTGTGAATAAATAATATAACTGGTTCCACTTTAAATAATGGATTTAATTGATATCTGAAACTAAGTAAGAAATCTTATATTGATATACAATCATTCATTCCAGCTAGTTGTACATCTAATGGTAATATTAGGGTTTGGTTTATCACACGGGTGTGTGAGTTTTGCTTCAAATGTGATAATGGAAATCGACAATAATGTGTTTGGAAAGAAGCCTCATGAAAAGAGCAGTCAAGAAACATAAGAAATACATGTGTTCTGAAGCAGGAAGTGACTGAAAGTGAAACAAATGCGTATAAATTAGCGAACTTGTGGATGAAATATATATCCTATGATGTGCATAAACTGAAGAAATAGTAATGTTCCAGTGTTGAATAAAAATGAATGTCAAAATACACATCATGTCCCATAGGAATCTGCTAGCCTTGATATTAAACTGGGTCAGTTACTATAGAAATATTAGATTTTTTTTTGGTGTTATAATAGAATTTATTTTACCACTAGCATGCCACAGAATGTTGAGGAAAGAGCAATGGATTTTCAGTTATTGCACTAATAATCTAACATTTAATGACTCTTTTGGATAGTCTAGAAATTACATAAGGCTATGTTACATAATTTTTTTTTTAAATTTAACATTCATAAAAGCTTGGAGTTTTGCTAATATTTCTACTTTTTTATTTTTTATTTTTTCAGTTGTGATTGACCTTTATTTTGTTTATTTGTATGTGGTGCTTAGAATAGAACCCAGTGTCCCACACATGCTAGAAAAGCATGTTACCACTGAACCACAAACCCAGCCCCTCCACTTTTATCTTTACATCGAACACGCCTCTCCCTCATCTTTACTCACTTTCTTCCTCATTTTCCCCCTTCTCTCTCTTCCTTTTTCGTTTTCCTTTCATATCTGTTTTTCTCTCATGTCATTACAAACAGTAGTATGCTATGAAATTTAAATTTAAGACTGTTTTTAATAGTCATTGTTTTTTTCTTGAGAAAATTTAATAATTATAATCACCTGATAGATATATTAAAATACATTTTTATACATATGTATCTATATTCATGCATATGCATTACATATTATATATATATATATATATATATATATATACACATTTATATTTAAAAGTACTTTGATTAGCCTGTTAAAAATAATATAGACCAAAACTTTCTTAATTCTCAAGCCTTCCAGAATTAACATCTTAGAGTGAAAATCAAATAAACATATTTAAATAAACAGGTATCATTCTTTTTTATCAATACTGATAATTTAAGGTTTTATATCACATTAAGCTGTAATACGGCATATTAAATCTTATGAATTAAAAAAAAAGTTGTTTGAATTACCTATTATTTAAGGACCATATGCACTGACATTTTAAATGGCTTTCTTGTGATTTTAATTTCTATCAATTGTGTATTAATTGCCAAATCCTTATTTTAGTACTTTTCATATTCATAATTGATATAAAGTCAATTGTTTAATTCTTCTTGTAAGTAATTACTTATTACAGTAGGGACATATTAATAATTCTAAATCTGTATAAGAAAATAGTACAAAGATATTTTCATGCAAAATTAAGAATAATTGCGTGCTCTAAATGTCTGATTGTTGATACATATAACAAAGAGCTTTTGATCAGTCTCTTCCCCAGTAAAACATAAAATGCAAAGATATTGTTGGGTATATACGTACAAATAAAGATAAAGAAAATACACATTATCAGCTAGAAACTATTAAATATAAGGTGAAAACAACAATCCAACAGATTGTACGAATTTGTCAGATGAGGTAGTATTCTGGAAGAATAGCCTAAGACTAGACCTGGTTCTTGTTTTTAAGTCTATTGATGTGGTGAATAGCATTTATTGATTTCCGTATATTGAACTGGCCTTGCTTCCCTGGGATGAATCCTACTTGATCATGGTGCACAATTTTTTGATATGCTTTTGTATTACATTCACCAGGATTTTATTGAGAATGTTTGCATCCTAGTTCATTAGAGACATTGGTCTGTAGTTTTGTTTCTTTGAAGTGTTTTTGTCTGGTTTTGGGATCAGGGTGATTTTGGCCTCATAGAATGAATTTGAAAGAGCACCTTCTTTTTCTATTTCTTGAAATAGCTTGAAAAGTATTGGTATTAATTCTTCTTTTAAGGTTTTGTAGAGCTCCGCTCTATACCCATCCGCTCCAGGGCTTTTTTTGGTTGGTAGTCTTTTGATGGCTTCTTATATTTCTTCCTTTGTTTTTTTTTTTTTTTTTTTTAAATTTTATTTTTTTATTGGTTATTCAAAACATTACAAAGATTTCAGAATCACATCGGATACACATCCACATTTTTACATAATACCATAATAGTAACTGTTGTAGTAGAGGATAGGAAAGGTAGCAGAATACAACAGTTACTATTTCTTCCTTTGTTATTGGTCTGTTTAAATTGTGTGTGTCTTCCTGACTCAATCTGGGCACATCGTATGACTTAGGAAATTTATTGATATCTTCACTATCTTCTATTTCATTTGAATATAGGGTTTCAAAATACTTTCTAATTATCTTCTGTATTTCTGTAGTGTCTGTTGTGATAATGCCTTTTTCATGCCGTATGTTAGTAATTTGAATTCACTTTCTTCTTCTCTTCGTTAGCATGGCTAAGGGCCTGTCAATCTTATTTATGTTTTCAAAGAACCAACTTTTAGTTTCATCAATTTTTTCAATGTTTTTTTTTGTTTCAATTTTGTTGATTTCTGCTCTAATTTTAATTATTTCTTGTCTTCTACTACATTTGCTGTTGTTTTCGTTTTCTTTTTCTAGGTTTTTGAGGTGTAGTGTGAGTTCATTTATTTGTTTTTTTTTTTTTTGAGGAAAGAACTCCAAGAAATGAATTTCCCTCTTAAAACTGCTTTCATTGTGTCCTATAGATTCCAGTATGTTGTGTCTGTATAGTCATTTGTCTCTAAGAATTTTTTATATCCTCCTTTATGTCTTCTGTAACCCATTGAACATTCAGTAGAATATTGTTAATTTTTCCATATGATGTAGGATTTTTCCTTCCTTCTTTTATCATTGATTTCCAGTTTCATTCCAATATGATCAGATATGGTGCATGGTATTATCTCCACGCCTTTATATTTACTAAGGGTTGCCCTATGGCATAATATATGATCTATCTTTGAGTAGGATCCTTGTTCTGCTGAGAAGAACGTGTATCCACGTTCTGCATGTTGGCTATCTTCATAATTCTATGTCTTGGAGTTGGTCTATTATGGTTTTGAATGTTTGAGGTCATGTAGGCTTCAAGGATTTGGCAATCCATTCCATCTTTCATCTCTGGGAAGTTTTCTAGAATTATTTCATTTAATATGTTGTCCATTCCTTTGGTTTGAATCTCTATGCCTTCTTCTATCCTAATGACTCTCAAATTTGTTTTTTTATGACGTCCCATATCTCTTAAATAGATTGCTCATGGGATATAAGCATCTTTTCTGTGTTGACTATATTCTTTTCAAGTTGATAAACTTTGTATTCATTATCTGATCTTCTGACTTCTACTTGATCTAGTCTATTTACAATATTCTTGTTTGAATTTTTAATGTGGTTTATATTTTTCTGCATTCCTAGGATTACTGATTGATTTTTTTTAAGATCTCTGTCTTTTGGTGAAGCTCGTTCTTTGCCATTTGAATTTGTTTGTTTAATTCATTTTCAAAATATTCTTTTATTGCTTGGACTTGCTGCCTCATGTCTTCTCTAATATTTCTTTCCATCTGAGTTAGGGATGCATTGAGTTTTTTCCCTATCCCTGTTTCTGATGATTCTAGGTCCTCCTGTAAAATTAAGTTGTCCAGCATCATTTGTACACCTTTTTCCCTTGTTTTTTCATGAAGTTCACATTACTTTCCAGCTCCATTTGATTGCTGTGTTTCTGCTCTCTTCTATATATTTGTATTGGTTTTATATATCTCTATTGACTCTCCTTTGTGTTGGTAGACTGTGAATGCTAAAGTGGATTCCACTGGAAGGAATTCCGACGGCCGAGCTCCAGTGATGTCACCTCTCTGCTATGGTGGGCCCAAGGCTCTTTGCCCGGGTGTTCGCATGGGGGTGTGGGACTGTACTGTCTCTGTTTGGTTTCAGCTCCCGGTCGCCGGCGTGCAGGTGGTCACGAGCTGTCCAGTCGCGCAGTCAGCTGGTGGGCTGTCACCGGCGGTTGTGCGATCTCTAGCCACCCATTAGGGTGGGCATATGGCAGGCGATTGGTCGCTGGTGGGCAGGCAGTCTCCAGCCGTCCAGTCGCACCTGCAGCGGGCCGGCTGTTGCCGGCGGGCGAGCGTTCTCCAGGCGCCCAGTCACGCGGGCCTGGCCTCTAGTCCCCTGGTTTCTCCTGCTAGTCCTGGTTTCTCCTGCTAGACCAGATTTCCCCTGAGTAATGCCCTCGGCAGCTCAAACTGTACTCTGGCTTGCCGATTCTTGGGTGTGGATTGTGTCTATTGGGAACCCCAGCACTCTATTTTTATTATTTTTTCCGTTTGCCCTTTCCCCCATCCCTGGCTAGACAGATTTCGTTTTCACCACTGATGGGAGGGGGAGTTGAAGGTCAGGTGCCTCTAGTTCCCCCCCCCCCCAATCTTTATGCAGGCTCTCTCTGAAAATCCCTCCCCTGGAAATCTTAGGAGAGATTTTATGCAAATTTCCTACTGTATGGGAGATGAGCGGAAAACACACAACTGTTTTATTGTTGCAATCTATCGGAGAGTGGCGGTGGTTACTTCAGCTCTCCAAGATGGTGGCCATTGGTTTCCTTGGTGGAGTTTCCGTTGTGGGGGATAGAACTGTAGAGCTTCCTTCCCTGACTGAAATCCCGAACTAGGCCTGGGGCTCAGTGCGGTGTCAGCTGGCAGGATTCCACAGAATCTGCAGCAACGTTTCTCCCTGGATGCTAGTCGCTTCTGGGTGGTGCCTCGATGTCTGCAGCCATGGGGCGGGCCACAGGGATCAATAAGCCCGGATCTCCGGTTGCATATTCAGCTCACGTTTGAGACTCAATTACCGGACCTCGTTGGTGGAAATCATTCTTTTAGGTTTCGGTGCACACCCATTTTTCTATAAGATCCTAACAAGATAGTCTTTTGTCATTTTAACTCGTTATTCACCTGCAATGTGGCATGGTACACTGGGTGTGATGCACTCTATTTGCGGCCAACTTGCAATGTTGAAATATTATGTTTTGTATGCACCATTTACTGAAGAGAGTTTTCAGTACTAGGCAACCAATATGTATTTCAGGTTGATGAATATTTCTGAGAATAATCTTTTGAAAAGTTGATTATAAATCCACATACATGAATATGAATGAATTTGGGGAGTGCACAATAAGGCACATATATTTCATATTTTGAAAAATCTGGAGAGTATATATATATATATATATATATATATATATATATATATATATATATACACACACACAGAGACATTACAATGTAGCATTATGTATGCCAACCAAAATTTATCATGAAATACATATCATCCACGGATCCAACAATATTAGTTTTACTGAACATGGATTTATGTATAATGTTGTTCAAATAGGAGGCTCACCCATAGGTTGAATTTTCAGTTTCAACAGCGTTTAGGAGGAGTGATATCTTCTCACAATTTGTATCTGCCAAGTCAGCCACCTCACAAAAATGTACGTGTGATACCAGGTAGGATTCTATATATGAATATAAAAATACATCTGCTGACTAGGCTACAGAGAAAGGGAGAAATAAATTCACATATTTGTTAACTTTAAAAACACACGGAGAACTATTTCAACAAAAAAAATTTACTAGATTTATAACTCTTACCGTATATAATGCAAAAGGCAAGTCCAACAATACCAAACATGCCTCCTCTGAACTGCTTGTATTTCTATTCTGATTGGGTTATTATTCTCCATGATATTACGATTAGTAGTCAGAGTCTAGTAGGGTAGGGGTTAGTGTCAGGGATTCAGTATTTCAAATGGAAAATTGGAAAATGAATCCAATGTGTATGCAAATATGTGCTACACAAAAATGTTCCCACTCTCATCAAGAGCTATGGCTTGACATTACTTTTGCCCCAAGTAAGACACAATTAGAGGAGAAGTGTTAGAAAATCTGTGAATACATATCTGGAATGGAATATGCTCAGTAGTTCACAACACTGGAGGTGGTAGAGGAGTTCCCAAAAGTAAGGGACAGGGTAAACACTCCACAAACATGGAGCTCTGCTGGCCTAAAGACTTCTTGAAGAACTGCCTCTGAGGTTGGGCACCTGAAAAATATGTTGTTTTCTGGAGCTTTAGCTTCATTTATAGTGAGACCATCAAAGCTGGGTCTGCATCTATGTGACCTGGAGGACATGGTTTCTTATTTTCCAGTGAAGATGAGGCAGGAGTGCTGAATTTGCTCTTTGTAGGTAAACTGTGACCACTGGGGTCTAAGTGTCTCCCCATGTGGACTGTGAAGCCATTTGGTCATCCTCCAAATTTCATGGTGTTTCTTGATGCTGCACTAGGAGTTTGCTATTTGATTCAAAAATACAAGGAGTTTTAGTGGATCACAGTGCTGGAGAGAGTTCTGTCACATGTGGTGGGTCAGTTTCTGCAAGAGAATGCACCAAATATACTTCTAGCCCACATATATTGCCTCATTGACGATAGCAACATGATTCTGAACATTGCCCTGAAATCTCTCAATATTACAAGATGCCTTTACATAGAAGGGACTGCTCGCTGCACCATGTCAGTTCCAAGCCATTTGGAAGCCAATGGAAGATCCACAATGCCCCACCACAGATGTTTTATCACACACCTGACCACCACGGCTCTAGGCCCACTACTCAGCAGGCTCCAACTTATTGGCATCTCTGTTCTACACGATTTTCATAAAACCCAGTCAATCAAAGCACTGTCTGGTATACTCATGACCAGCAACAGGACATCCAAATGTCCTCCATTGCCACCTGGTCATGGGAATTTCAAAAATTTTATGGTATTTTTGTAGCCATTTTTCAATGATGATGTTGGAGGCACTGTGGGTTAAAATTCACTCCAAAACCATTAAATGTAGAGGAAGCACATTTCAATGAAAGCTTTGGAGAATTCTCACAGGCAAGGCTTCTCAAAAAGTGGCCAAATGGTCACATGAAGCCAGGCCCATTGTGGTCTACAATGAGGACCATGTGTGTTTCGACTCTCAACTATGGCTGCCAAGTCTTTCAGAATAAAATCACGTGATATCTTGGCTGTGATTCCCAGTGCTCTGTTGAAAGCCACCCTGGGCCTAGATCTCAGTTTTCAAGGGGGACTCTCATGCATGGCCTCCTAAAATCCTAACACAATTCATGGCAATAATTCTCTGAGTTCAGTTCCAGAACTCAGTCTCTAAGGGGAATCACACCAGAGTTCATGTCAAGGTGGACCCAGTCATCTCTTCCAACCACCAAACAAATGGCCACAATTAAAACCAAAACACTCCCACATGGACCTCATGATCTTTCATATAGACACTCATCATAACCTCTGGCTGGATGTTTCCATGAGGGGCGAAGCCCAAGACAGTCTCCAAAATAATCTCCCTTGCCCCTTAATGGCCTAAAATCAGGGTTGCCTGGACACACTTTCTGTGAACCAGGAGTGATCAAATAGGCCTGCTGTTAATACTTCTCTGCTTCTCTAATTTGAGGCCTACTGACTGTGGGGTTTATTTTTTTATGTGAATTGGAGTCATTAGAAAACCAAGCACTTATCGGCTAGCTTCTGCAGGGTTTGAAGAAATCATTTGACCCAAAGGATCCCTATTCTCACTTGATGGAGGTCAGGAACCTAACAGAAGAAGGGGAGAGACTTCATCCACAATGACTGCTCTTTTGGCCATTTTGGTTTTGGATGCACACATGGGATCATTCTTAAGATACATCAGGTGCTGAGAATCTAAGCCATTGCCTCAAACAGGGCAAAGAGGCGGATTCAGACACATCCCTTTCCAAAGCAATTAAGCAAAGAGGCACAGGTGATGCCAATTCATTTCCATTTGAAACCTGTTTTCTTCAGGTTTCACAAAGGGGTGGACTGAGGCAAAGACCTTCCTGACATTCAGGGCAACAGAACAATAGGTAAGCAAAGCAGGGTTTCTCCACTGAGACTTTATTGGTCACACTGATATTTGAGTTTTCTGAGATGCTCGCCATTCCCTTCAGCTATCCAGTACATGGCCATGTAACAGGGCTTGGAAGTGGTACATATCTTGGACACAAAACCATGAGCCTATTCTGTATAGTGGCCAGAATTCAGGAAGAACACAGGAACTCTGGAAAATAGCACGTGTTGCCCATCGATAAGGCAAGCCAAAATCCATTCATCAATTTGGCAGAATAAATGATGGGAAGCTTTCTACTAGACAGGACACATCAATTGATGCATTCTCTTTTCTAATGTCTATAACCATGGACTCAGTGGGATACACAGACATAGAAACACTCGCCTTGTCAAATTACTTACTAGAAATAGTTCACTCAAAACCAAACAAACCGCCTTTTCTATCTATTCTCAGAACATGAGACAAATCCACAAACACACAGCGACACCCACAGAGGCACCTTCTTCCCCAAACTAGGTCGGTGACTATCCAGAGTGTCCTCTGACTGGTGGGCCATAGTATATTCCCCAGAAATGGCCTGTCCTGTCTCAGATCTGGTCTCCTTAACCAACTCTGTGAAGATGTCAGGAGCCAGTGGTGAACCACTATCTGCTTTCCTCAGGAAAGGCCCCTCTTCAGAGCTTTTCTGGAATTTGGCCATTCTCATATCAGTAGGTACCAAGAAAGACTGACTCTGTCCTTGGTATATACAAACAAGTGAGACCACTGTGACTGGGAATGGGACAGGCTCTGAGTGCCTGTCTTCCTGCATAACAAGTTCTTAGAGTTCCATCACCAAGGAAGTGAGGTGAGGTCACTTCCTTCAGGAACTGAATGAGGTCACTGCCTTAGCAACCACTTTGTCCTAACCGTTGCTTCCAAGGGTCCCATGAGTTGGAGGCTGCCCCTACGTACTGTGACACTTTCACAAGTTAGAATGTATATCAACCATAGGCACCCAAGACCAGCTCTCCAAACAGGACTGTTTGGGTCCATATTCTAATGGGTGGCACTAGAGCAGATTATGCTTAGTGAAGCTGGCCAATCCCTAAAAAACAAATACCAAATGTCTTCTTTGATATAATGAGAACAACTAAGAATAGAGCAGGGAGGAAGAGCAGGAAGAAAAGATTAACATTAAACAGAGACATGAGGTGGGAGGGAAAGAGAGAGAAAAGGGGAATTGCATGGAAATGGAGGGAGACCCTCATATTAGAGGTTGTGAATGGAATGGGAAAATAACAAGGTGAGAAATGAATTACAGTAGATGGGGTAGACAGAGAAGATGGGAGGGGAGGGGAGGGGGGATAGTAGAGGATAGGAACGGTAGCAGAATACAACAATTACTAGTATGGCATTATGTAAAAATGTGGATGTGTAACCGATGTGATTCTTCAATCTGTATCTGGGGTAAAAATGGGAGTTCATAAATCACTTGAAGCTAATGTATGCTAATGTATGAATATGTTATGTCAAAAGATTTGTAAGGTTTTGAACAACCAATAATAAAAAAAAGAACAGAGAGGCTGATTCAGTAACAACCTTTCATACTGACCAGGTTGTTTGCCATGGAAGTTGACTTTTGCTCTCTCAGGTCCTTCAGTGGTGCCTATATCTTCTCCAGGGATCACTTCTGAATGAAACTTTGAGTTTTTCAACAGGTGGAAGATTCCCTACATTCCTCTATTTTAGGACCAACACTGTCCCTGCTCTTCTGTAAAGTTAGATTGAGGGAACAGTGTATGGTTTCGCTTAGTAACAGGTTTGGTTTGGGTTAGGAATCATTCTGCTTGATGAATAATGGTATTGGGAACCTGTGATATTTATAAGAATATATAGGTGAAATATAAGTATGAAAACAGAAATCTAGGTAAGATTGGAATCCCAGAAGGGCATTGCACTCTTGATTGGGATACTTAGCTTTGATACATGTTCTGCAAAGATGTTTCAGATAAATCAATAATCAATGGCATAGGACCTTGTACCTTCGATGATTGAATGTAGAAGTGAGTATCCACTCAAACTGTGATAGTCGGTAGGATTAGGAAGATATTCTGTAGGTTTCAGAAGAAGAGTGAGTACAGGAATTGGACCAAAAGTTCTTTAGCAATAGGGTATCACATAGACAGTGAACGTAAATGTCAGCACATGTGAAGTGTTAGTCAAAATGGTGAACTGGTGAAAATATTTAGGAAAGCAGACATCAATAGAGACATTAGGAAATCAGGGAAAGTATAAAGTGAGTGATAGGATTAGACATTTGAACAGAGTTGAGGTTGAATATATAGTCTTAGGAAGAAACAAATATGTTGTCATAAATAGGATTGACATTTGAGAGCATTAGGCAACCTGGACATGAATGTTTTTAGTAATCCATGCTCACTTTCCATTTAGGCTTTGGTACAATCATAAGTGTGACCTCTGCTTATTGTGTCCAGAATATTACTGTGATAAATGCATACGTACATCAGGTGACATGAGTATTTCTTCCACCATTTCTGGGAGCAACATTTTGAAGATGAATAAATTAGTATTGGGGTTACAAATAGATGTACCCTTTGTCTATGAATGTAGAGATAATTCATGAATAGACCATACTGTGAATAAATAATATAATTGGTTCCAACTTTAAATAATAGATTGAATTGATATCTGAATATATACAGAAAATCTTATATTGATATACAATTATTCATTCTAACCAGTAGTACATCTAATGGTAATATTAGGGTTATGTTTTATCATGAAGAGTGTGTGAGTTTTGCTTCAAAATGATTATAGAAATTGAAAATAATGTGTTTGAAATAAAGTCTCATGAAAAGACCAGTTAAGAAACCTGGAGGAATACATGTGTTCTGAATCAGTAAATGATTGAAAGTGAATCAAATGCCTATAAATTTTTGAACTTATGGATGAAATATATGTCCTATGATGTTCATAAACTGTAGAAATTGTATTGTACCAGTGTTGAATAAAAGAAACTTCAAAATAAACATCATGTCCCATAGGAATCTACTTGCATTGATGTTAAACAGGGTCAGTTAATGTAGAAATATTAGGATTGTATGCACCATTCACTGAAGTTAGTTTTCAGTAATACGAAACAAATATGTATTTCAGGTGGATGAATATTTCTGAGAATAATCTTGTGAAATGTTGATTATAAATCCACATACATGAACATGAGAGAATTTAGGTAGTGTATATAAGACACATATATTTTATATTTGGAAAAATTTGAAGATTGTATATATATATATATATATATATATATATATATATATATATATATTAAAAAAACAAAAACAGACAATACGATATAGCAATATATATGCCAATCAAAATTCTTCATGAAATGTACATCAGCCACAGATGCAAAAATATTTATTTTACTAAACATGGATTTATGTATGGCTTGTTGTTCTACTATGAGGCTCACCCATAGGTTGAATTTTCTACTAGGAGGCTGACCCATAGGTTGAATTTTCAGTTCCAACAGAGTTTAGGAGGAGTGATCTCTTCTCACAATTTGTATTTGCCAAGTCAGACACCTCAGAAGAATATACGTGTGATACCAGGTAGGATTCTATATGTGCATATAAAAATACATGTGCTGAATTGGCTACAGAGAATGGGAGACAGGTATTCACATATTTGTTAACTTTAAAAACATGTGGAGAACTATTTCAATTATAAATTAGCTAGATTTATAACACCTACCCTATATCATTCAAATGGCAAGTCCAACTATACACCATGCCTCATCTGTACTGCTTGCATTTCCATTCTGTTGGATTATTTTTCTCCATCATATTAGTATTAGTAGTCAGAGTCTAGTAGGTTATGGTTTAGTGTCAGGTGTCCGGGCCGGCTGGACACTTCAACGTGGGCGTTGAACCTTGTTGGGGAGGAATGAAGGGAAAAGAGTCATGAGAGATGACAGCAAGACAACAGTTCTGATCATGCTGAAAACTTTTATAGTTCTCACAGTGTATTTATATGCTGCGGATGAGAAAGCTCTCTTATCGGCAGTTGCTGGATGTCTTCACAGGGTGAGATAACCTCAGGATATTTCAGGAAGACGGATAGCTTCAGGATGTCTCAGGGTGATAGATGGCTGCGGGATGTCTCCCAGGCAGGATATCTCGCAGGGGGCTATTTCTTGTAAGTGTCAGCCTATTCTTTGAAGGAGAACTTCCTTCTATCCCCTGACATCTCCTCCCTTTCTTATATAAAATATTTGACCATACCTTACAGGCCAATGTTTTAGGGGTTATAGAGGCTCTGTTTCTCTAGCAGGCCTTAGAATATCTCCTGATCTGATCGAGCATGTTTACTAGATTTCGTGGTGGCCTTGGCATGTTTTTTGAGGAGACGGCTTTGAGGGGGAAGCATGCCAACTGCCATGCACCAGAGTGTGTCACTCAGAAGACTTGGATTTTGGGAACCATGGATCCATCCTCCTGCAGTCCTTCCTGCACCCTCCGTTATTATGCCCTAACGTCCTCACTCCATGGGTGCGTCCTCCCCCAAGTGGAGCGGCCCATGGAGGAAGAACCCTTATGGGAAGTGCAGAAGATCGTTGGTCAGAGCTGTTACTTAGAGTTTTATGTAAGAAAGCGAGATCTGTGGGCATGTAAACTTAAGAAATAAGCTTGTGAGGAGGGTAGAACATCCTTTTAAATGTTGGCAGCACGGTCTTCCATATCCAGGCAATGATAGTGGACCTGTATGGGCTTAGAGGCCAAAATATTAATCTGTTCTTTAATAAATTGTACCAGCCTGTTTATAATGCAGGGTTTTAGGGACACCATTAAAAGTAAACCCAACAAAGGGCCTAATAGGGGAAGAAGGTAGGGTAAAAATCCATTAAGCCCAGTCCAGAGGGGATTTTCAAATATTTCCCTTCATCTCTTTTCTAGATCTTCTTGAAGCTGCTTAATTTTAGTGCATACTATGCCAGAATTATTGGCATAAATGCAGCATCGTTCCCCTAAGGCCAAGCAAATACCTCCCTGGTTAGCTGTCAGCAAATTTAAGCCTCGTCTTTTTTGAAGGAACACTTCTGCCAGGGAGTCTATTTGGTCCTGCAAATCTTTAATGGTTCCTGATAGAGTTTTTATCAGTTGTTCCTGATAGAGTTTATAATTTGTTGAGAGAGGCGATGGTAAGAGTGAATAGACGTGCCTAAGCCAGTGTACCTGTGCCCACAGGAACTGTTATTCCAAGGCTGGCAGATTGTTGGCTGCATCTGAAAAAGAGGAAATTTTGTCCTCATGAGGAGTGCCTCTGTCCCTGTTTTGAGGTAAGTCATTAACCTGTTTAACCAGGAGTTCTGGTAACCATCTTGGGGCTGTTTGATCTTGGTCCAAAACACAAGCTGAGCCTCCTCCCCAGAAGAGGACAGGATCTGGGCCTTTCCATTTATTTGTAAGTGGATTGTGTCACATAACAGGTGGGTGAACAGAATTGGACGAGGGATGGCAGTGTCTGTCTGCTGCCAAATCGCCTTCATTGTCTAGGGTAAGAAAAATAAGGGCAAAAAATGCATTGTTATGGCGATGCCTGGGTGTGGTAAATACAAGGGAGGAAGCCTTAAGGAGGGATAGCCAAGTTTTTAAGTTAAGGTGGGCAAGTTCCACAATGCCTTGGCCCTGAGGGTTGTATGGAATTCTAGTAGTATGACAAATTTGCAAGGTAGCACAAAACTGTTTAAACTTGGCAATGGTAAATGTAGGATAAATATCTGTTTTAATATGTATTGGTTTACGCATAACAGAAAAGGCTGAAACAAGATGAGAAAGGACATCTTTGGTTGCCTCTCCAGAATGTAGTGATGCAAAAATAAAGCCGCTGAAGGTATCTACAGAAACGTGTATATATTTGGTTATTACAAATTCAAGAAAATGAGTAACATCCATTTGCCAAAACTGATCGGGCAGTAATCCTCGGGGGTTAACTCCCAAGTGTTGAATGGGGAGGGAGACAGCACAACCAGGGCATGCTTTTACTATTTCTCGTGCCTGTTGCTGGTAATTTTACAAAGTAATCAAAGGCTCTGGAAATTTAAATGGTGTATATTGTGTAACTCCATGGCCTTTTGAATGGAGCCAACAAAAATTAGAAAGATGGAACGAGTTGCTGCATCAGCTTGGGCATTACCTTGAATTAGAGGGCTGGGAAGATCATAGTGTGCCCTGATGTGTCCTAAGAAAAATGGGTGTTGTCTGGCCTGAATTAGCTGCTGAAGCTGGTGAAACAGAAAGGCCGCATTGTTAGAAGCCTTAATGGGGGGTGAAATCACCAGCAGGTGCACAGAATGAGCAATGTAGGCACTGTCTTTATAAATATTGACAGGATTATAAAAAATGTTATAAAAACTTGTGTTATGTCAAACAATTCCACAAACTGTGGTGACTGATAGACAGTATCAAAGGTGGTAGGCTTGTTATTGACAACAAAGACCGCTCGGCCATTACAGGAACCGTCTGTAAAGACAGTAAGGGATTGAGGAATGGAAGCCTTTTGAGTAATTTCAGGAAAAGTAAATGGATGTAACTGGACAAAATTTAAAAGGGGGTCTTTGGGGAGGTAGTGATCAATTGTTCCCAAAAGCCTGATAGGGCAATACCACATTCATCCCTTGTCTCTAGTAAAAATTGGGTTTGGTCCTTAGTATATGGAATAAAAATATTATCAGGGTGTTTGCCAAAATGTTGTAGAGAAATCAAATGACCTTTAAAAATAATAGAAGCTACCTGAGCAAGATAAACAGTAATAACCTTCGAGGATGTGGTGGGTAAATGGACCCAAAACAAGGGGCAGTCTTTATTTTTAAAATGTGGATCTCGCTGCCAAAATATTCCTGTGGGTGTATGAGGAGTGTGTAAAATAACCAGAACCAGAGGAAGGTTATAAGAAATTTGTGTAACAAATTGTTGGGCAATGGCTTCTGTTACTTGGTTTAATGCCTGTCATGCCTTGGGAGTAAGATTTTGAGGGGAGGAGGGGTGGAAATTACCTCTCAAAATATCATTAAGGGTCAAAAGTACACAAGTGCATAATTTTAAATATGTTATTAGACATTGAATATCCCTCAGTAATTTCTGAAAATCTTTAAGGGTGTGAAGATGGTCCACACGTCCTTGTATTTTAGAAATTTGGATCTGATTTTCTAGAATTTTAAGGCCCAAACTCTTATAAGAGTCCTGTGTTTGAACCTTATTAGGAACTATCTGTAGTCCCAAGGTAGTGAGGATTTTGTAAAAGTCCAAGTAACAATTATTAAGGTCATGGGTATTAGGTGCAGCAATTAACAAATCATCCATATAATGTAAAATATAAATTTGTGGCCCTCACTCTCTCACAGGGTCTACTGCTTGAGCAACCTATTTTTGGCAAAGAGTAGGGCTGTTGGCCATACCTTGGGGAAGAACCTTCCATTGAAGTCTCTGCATAGGGCCCTGAATATTAATGCAAGAAAGACTAAAGGCAAAATAGGGTCTATCCTCACGATGTAAAGGAATGATAAAAAAGCAAACTTTTAAGTCCATAACCATTTTACAATAGTTTTTGTGAATAGCCACTGGTGTGGGAATGTCTGGCTGTAGTGCTCCCATCGGGAGTATAACTTTATTAATGGCACACAAATCTTGTAAATGGCACCACTTGCCTGATTTTTTCTTGATAACAAAAATAGGAGTGTACGATGGTGAGGTTGAGGGCTCTACATGGCGGGCTGCCACCTGCTCCTTCACTAACATGGAGGCAGCCTCCAAATTTTCATGGGTAAGGGGCCACTGATCCACCCACACAAGAGTCTGAGTCTCCCAAATAATTTTATCTGCATGGGGTACAGGAGGGTCAGGGACCGACACTAAAAATCCAAATATCCAAGTCCATATGTATTTTTTTTTATGGGTTGTATAAGCCCCACCAGTCCTTGTCTCAGCCTCCCAAGGCCTGTACCAGGGACAAAATTCATACGGAGCATTTGATGAGTCACCATGGAATTGGGACTAGCAAGAATAACTTCCATTTGACTCAAAATATCTCGGGCCCATAGGTAAACAGGGAGGTCAGGAACAACGAAAGAAGTGACAGTTCCCTTATTACCCTCTTTATCAGTCCAGCTAAGAGCAGTAGAGCTGACCAGAGGATTTTTTGACTTTCCTATCCCTTTAAGGTCAGTCAAGGATGGGGTGAGGGGCCAACCTGATCGCCAGTATTTTTGAGAAATAATTGTCGCATCAACTCCAGTAACTAAAATTGCTTGGAATTCCTTTCCTTCAATAAGTAAGGTAAGGGTGTGTTTATTATGAGAAATGGCATGAACCCAATATACCTCAGAGGAGCCCAAGGAGGCAGTCCCCCACAGTAGGTTTGGGTGGTGGAAGTGCCCCTTAATCTAAGGGAAGGAGTATTAATTGTTCTAGAGTTTTTCCTCCTGGGATGGCCGCAACTCTATTAATAACTGTGGCCAGTATTTTTATTTCTCCAGTGAAATCATTATCATTAATGCCAGGGAAGACCTGAACACCTTCTAAGGTAGTAGAGGCTCTTCCAAGAAGAAGGGCACACGTATGAGATGGAGGGGGACCCATAATTCCAGTTGGTATTATCTGGGGCCCTTGCATTGAGTCTAATGTTGTATCAGTGGTGGTACAGAGGTCCAATCCTGCACTGCCTGGAGTGGGTAGTTGGAGGGAGCCAATTGTGGAGAAGGATTTTGAGGTAGGTTGGGAGTTTGGAAGGGAACAAACCTTATTGCCCCAGGGAGTTTCCTGAGAAGCAGGAAGAAATAGGCTGTCCGAGGGCATTTGTCATTGATCTACACTCACTGGCCCAGTGATGAACTTTACCATATCAAGGACAAAGTGTAGCTGGGGGCGGTTTAGCTCCAGTTTGAGGAGACGCTATTCTTACTCTTTGTTTGCCTGTCGGACACTTGCGTGCAAAATGGCCTGGTTGTTTACAAGTAAAGCAAATACGTGAGCCAGGATTGTAAAAGGCCTTGGTAAAGGGAGCACTAAAGTGAGACCCATGCCATGGGCTGCACCCACCCCTGCACAGACTCTAATAAAGTCAGAAAGTTTCCCTTTATCCTTATGATGTCGAAGAACATCCTGACATGCTGGGTTGGCGTTTTCAAAGGCAAGATGTTTTACAAAGGTGCTTTCGCTTTCGCTTGGTCCAAGCAAGCATTCCGCAGCTAGGTTAAGCCGGGGAACAAAGTCGCTATAAGGCTCGTCGGGCCCTTGTCGAATTCTGGCCAGGGAAGTGATAGCCGAGGCCCTTTCAGGGAGGCGTCTCCAAGTATGTAAGCCAGCCATCTAAATCTGCGCAAAAAGTCCAGCAGGGAAACGTGCCTGTTTAGTTTTAGTGTCAAAAGTTGCATTGCCCACTAGCTTAACATAAGTCCAGGATTTAGAGGAGGCCTTTGTTAAATTTTTTTTGAGCAGTTTCTGACAGGGCTCTTTGAAATCTGCATTCCATAGTAGGAAGTCTCCGGCACTGAGGGCAGCACGGTCTAAAAATTTCCAATCATTGGGAGTAAGAAATTGTGTGTTGTGGCTTTCTAATAAAGCCAACGTGTAGGGCACAGTGGGGCCATAGTGAGCACAAGCCTTTTTAAGTTTTTCAAGAAAATGGAGGCTAAATTTTTTGTAGACACTCTGGGTTCCTTCCTGCCTAGGGGTGAACTTCTCATCCTCTAAGTCCTGATCTCCTTGATCCATTTCCTCCGCTTCCTCCTCTTGATCCTCTTGTAAGTCTTTGACCTCAGCCTGAGCAGGCTTATCTATCTGACTGTTGGTGACTGGGAAGGCGAGCACAGGCCGATGGAGTGGCTTCGCCTTTGTATTAGACCACTGTGGGTCAGCTTGTGTTGACTCCATTCCTAAGGCTAATGGAGAGAGCTCAGAGTCAAGGGATCTTTATTCTTTTAAAAATTGGATCTGTTCCCATCCATGTTGGAGAGACTCTCTCAAGGGAGCCGGATTAGGCAAGGGAAGTGGGGAAAAAATATCTGGGGGGACATTTGGCCCCTGAAGGGCCAGAGCACAAAAGGCAGGAGGGATATAGGAGGGAGGGGAATGTGTAAGTCCTATAGGCTGTGGCAGGGTCCTGAGAGGTGGCGGGTCTTCTGAATGGTAGCGAGCTGCTTCCTTCTCCAAGGTAACCTCCTCCCCAGGGGTCAATGTTTCTCTGGGATTTAAAACTGCATAAAGGCTGTTGGAAACCATTGGAGCCTTATTCATTAGGGTGGAATTTTGAGGAAGATCAGGAAGGTTCCCAGGGTCCTGGGGAGACTAAGAAGGGTCTATGTCTATACTAACTGATGGGCATGCCGAGAAGGGACGAGAGGTCTTTTGCATAGTCTCTTCCCCAATCCTGACAAGTATTAAGGTACCATTGTCAAAGGGTGAACTTTTAAGAATTTCACTAATTTATTTCCAGAAAGAAAAGGTAGGAACAGACACTTTTTCTGGGCCAAAGGATTCATAATAATCTTTTAAAATGTCTCCTACTCTAAGCCATCTTTTACCATCAATGGTCCCTTCAAGGGGAAACCATGGAAACAATTTTTCAATGTATGAAAAGAAAAATTTTAAGTCATTTTTCTTAACACGTGCCCCCATGTATTTAAGGATTCCTTTTGGCCTGACAAAAACAAATCATGTGACGAAATTGCTTTTCCCATGGTGGGTCACTCACTGTGCGTCATCCCCACTCTCCTCCTGGATCTGTCTCTCAGTGGTGTCTGCTGAGGCAATCGTGAGCTCCACTTGTCCAAATCTTCCAGGAGGACGGGGTTCCCCCTCAGTCAAAGGCTCGAGCCCCAGTCGTTGGGCGCCAGTTGTCCCAGCCTGCAGGACACATCAACGTGGGTAGCGAACCTAGATGGGGAGGAATGAAGGGAAAAGAGACATGAGAGATGACAGCAAGACAAAAGTTCTGATCAAGATGCAAACTTTTATTGTTCACACAGGGGACTTTATATGCTGGAGATTTGAAAGCTCTCTTATCGGCAGTTCCTGGATGTCTTCACAAGGTGAGATAACCTCAGAATATTTCAGGAAGACAGATGGCCACAGGATGTCTCAGGAACACAGATGACTACAGGATGTCTCCCAGACAGGATGTCTCCCTGGGGGCTGTTTCTTGTAAGTGTCAGGCTATTCTTTGAAAAAGAATTCCTTCTACCCCTTACAGTCAGGGATTCAGTATTTCAAATGAAAAATTGGAGAAAGAATCCAATGTGTATGCAAATATGTGCTACCCCAAAATCTTCACACTCTCATTCAGAACAATGCCTTGACATTACCTTCACCCCAACTAAGACACAATTAGAGGAGAAGAGTTAGAAAATCTGTGAATACACATCAAGAATGGAAAATGCTCAGGAGTTCACAACTTTGGAGGTGGTAGAGGAGTTTCCAAATGTAAGGGAGAGGGTAAAACTCCACAAACATGGAGCTCTGCTGGACTAAAGACTTCTTGAGAAACTGCCTCTGAGGTTGGGCACTTAAAATATATGTTGTTGTCAGGAGCTTTAGCTCCCTTTGTAGTGAGACCATTAAGCTGGGTCTGCATGTATGTTACCTGGAGGACATGGTTTCTTATTTTCCAAAGGACATGAGGCAGCAGTGCTGAATTCTCTTTTTGTAGGTAAACTCTTGTCACTGGGGGCTAAGTGTCTTCCAGTTTGGAAGCCATTTGCTCATCCTCCAATTTTGTTGTGTTTCTTGCAGCTGCACTGGAAGTTTGGTATTTGCTTCATGAAATACGAAGAGTTCAACTGGGACACAGTACTGAAAAGAGTTCTGTCACATGTGGTGGGTAAGGGTCTGCAGGAGAATGCACCAATCAGGCTTCTATCCCACATAGCTTGCCCCCTTCACCTTAGCAATCTGATTCTAAACATTGCACTGAAACCTCTCCATATAACAACATGCCTTTACATACAAGGGTCTGGGGGCTGCACCATGTCAGTCACAAACCATTTGAAAGCCAATGGCAGATCCACATCACCCAACCACAGATGTTTTAACACACACCTTCACACCACTTTTCTAGGCCAACTACTCAGCAGGCTCCAAATTACTGCCATCTCTGTTCTACACCATTTTCATGAAACCCAGTCAATCAGGCACTGTCTGGTACACTCGTGATCATCAATAGGACATCCAAAGATTCTACAGTGCGAAGTGGTCATGGGAATTTCAAAAATTTCATGTTTTTTATCAGGCATTTGTCAAGGATGAAGTTGGAGGCACTGTCGGTTTCAATTCATTCAGGAACCATTAAATGGAGAGGAAGCTCATTTCAATAAAAGCTCTGGAGAATTCTAACAGGCAAGGCTTCCCAAAGACAGGCAAAAAGGTCACATTAAGCCAGGCATTTGAGGTCTACAATGTGTGGTCCATTTGTGTTTTGACTTGCAACTATGGCTGCCAATTCTTTAAGAATAAAATCATGTGATATTCTTCCTGAGATTCCCAGTGCTCTGTGGAAAGCCACCCTGGGCCTAGATCTCAGTTTCCAAGGGCAACTCTCATGTGTGGCATCCTAAAATCCCAAAACAATACATGGCAATACTTCTTTGAGGTCCATTCCATAACTCAGTCTCTAAGGGGAATCACACCAGTGTTCAAGACCAGGTGGACCCATCATCTTTTCCAACAGCCACAAAAATGACCACAATTAAAAGCAAAACACTTCCACATGGCCCTCATCTTCTTTCATATAGACACTCATCATAACCTCAGGCTGTAGTTTTTCATGAGGGGCACAGCCAAAGACAGTATCCAAAATAAGGTCCCTTGCCCCCATTTGCCTAAAGTCAGTGTGGCTGGGACACCCTTCCTGTGAACCAGGAGTGATCAAAGAGGCCTGCCCTTAATACTGCTCTGATTCTCCATTTTGAGGCCTAATGACTGTGGGGTTTAGATTCTTTATGTTAATTGGAGTCATGAGAAACCTATGAACATATGGTCTAGTCTCTGCAGGGCTTTGAAGAACTCATTGGACCCAAAGGATCCCTATTCTCATAGATGGACGTCAGGAACCTTACAGAGGAAGGTGGGAGACTTCATCCACAATGACTGCTCTTTTGGCTTTTTTGGTTTTGGATGCAAACGTGGCATGTTTCTTTAGATCCATTAGGTGCTGAGAATCTAAGCCGTAGCCTCACACAGGGCCAAGAGGCTGATTCAGACACATCCCTTTCCAAAGCAATTAAGCAAGGAGCCACAGATGATGCCCATTCATTTCCATTTGAAAACTCTTTTCTTCAGGCTTCCCAAAGGGGTGGCCTGAGGCAAAAAACTTCCTGACATTTAGAGCAACAGAACAATAGGTAATTAAAAGTACCAAAGCAGGGTTTCTTCACTGAGACTTGTCAGAAGCCAGTGGTGAGCCACTATCTCTTTTCTCATACAAGCCCCCTCTTCAGAGCTTTCCTGGCATATGGCCATTCTCACATCTGTAGGTACCAAGATAGACTGACTCTGTCCTTGGTAATTCAAAACTAGTGACACCACTGGGAGTGGGACTGGGACAGGCTCTGTGTGCTTGGCTTCCTGGATGTCAATTTCCATCACCGAGGAAGTGAGGTGAGGTTACTTCCTTCAGGATCTGAATGAAGTCACTGCCTTGGAAACCACTTTGTCCTAACAGTTGCTTCCAAGGGTCCCATGAGATGGAGGCTTCCCCTACTTAATGTGACAATTTCACAAGTTAAAATGGTATATCAACCATAGGCACCTGGGAACAGCTCTCCCTACAGGCCTGATTTGGTCCATCTTCTCTACATTAAGAAGAGAGAGGCTGATTAAGACACAACCCTTCATCCTGACCAGGTTGTTTGCCATGGAAGATGACTTGTGCTCTCTCAGGTCCTTCATAACTGCCTACATATTCTCCAGGGATCCTTTCAGCATGGATCTTTGAAGTTCTCAGCAGGTAGAGGATCCCTACATTCCAGTATTATAAGACCACCTCTGTCCCTGCTCTTCTGTAAAGTAAGATTGAGGAAACAATGTATGTTTAGGGTTAATAACAGGTTCAATTTGGGTTAGGAATCATTTTGTGGATGAATAATGGTATTGGCAACCTGCGAAATTTATAAGAATATAGAGGTGAACAGTGTGTATGAAAACAGAAATCCAAGTAAGATTGGAAGCCCAGAAGGGCATTGGGCCCTTGATTGTGGTACTTAGCATTGAATTACATTCTGCACAGATGTCTCATATAAATCAATATACAATGGCATGGGACCTTGTACCTTGGATGATTGAATGTAGAAGGGAACATCCAGTCAAAAAGGGATAGTCAGTAGGAATAGGAAGATAGTAGGTAGGTATAGAAAAAAGGGTGAGTGTATGATTTGGAACAAAATTTCTTTAGCAATAGGGTTTCGGTTAGAAAATGAATTTAAATGTCAGCACATGTGAAGAGTCTGTCACAATGATGAAGTGGGAAAAATATGTAGGTAAGCAGATATCAATAGGGACATTATGAAATCATGCAAAGTAAAAAGTGAGAGATCGGCTTAGACATTTTCAAAGGTTTGAGTTTGAATATGCAATCTTAGGAAGAAACAAATATGTAGTCATCAATAGGATTGACATTTGAGAGCATAAGTAATCTTGGACATGGATGATTTTAGTAATCCATGTTAATTTTCCATTTTGGCTTTGGTACAATCATAAATGTGAACTTTGAATTTAGTGTCCAGTATATTTCTGTGAATAAATGTATATGAAGATCAGGTGACATGAGTATTTCTTCCACCATTTCTGGGAGCAATATTGACTGACTACTTCTGATTGATAGGTACAGATTCTTTATGTGAATTGGAATCATGAGAAACCCAAGCACCTCTTTAGGGATTGAAGAACTCATATGACCCAAAAAATCCCTATTCTCAATTGATGGAGGTCAGGAATCTAATAGAGGAAGGGAAGATACTTCATCCAAAATGAGTGAACTTTTTGCCATTTTGGTTTTGGATGCACACATGGGATCTTTCTTTAGATCCATCAGGTGCTGAGAATCTAAGTCACAGCCTCACACAGGGCCAAGAGGCTGATTCAGACACATCCCTTTCCAAAGAAATTAAGCAAAGAGCCATAGGTGATGCCCATTCAATTCCATTTGAAAACTATTTTCTTCAGGCTTTACAAAGGGTTAGCCTGAGGTAAAGAACTTCCTGACATTCAGGGCAACAGAAAAATAGGTAAGCAAAAGGTCCAAAGCAGGGTTTCTCCACTGAGACTTTCCTGGTCACACTGTGCCTGCTCTTCTGTAAAGTTAGATTGAGGAAACAGTGTATGGTTAGTGTTAATAACACGTTCGATTTGGGTTAGGAATCATTCTGCAGGATGAATATTCGTTCTGGGAATCTGCAATATTTACAAGAATATATAGGTAAAATAAAAGTATGAAAACAGAAATCTAGGCAGGATTTGAAGCTCAGATGGGCATTGGGCCATTGAGTGGGTTACTTATCTTTGAATTATGTTCTGCACAGATGTCTCAGATAAATCGATATACAATGACATAGGACCTTGTACCTTGGATGATTGAAAGTTGAAGAGAACATCCAGTCACAAAGGGAAAGTCCGTAGGTTTAGGACGATATTCTCTAGGTTTAGAAACAACAATGAGTATAGGATTTGGACCAAAAGATTTTTAGCAATTGGTTTTCAATAAGAGAGTGAATGTAAATATCAGCACATGTGAAGAGTGAGACACAATGATGAAATGGGGAAAATATGTAGGAAAGCAGATATCAATAGAGACATTAAGAAATCAGGCAACGTATAAAGTGAGGGATAGGATTAGACATTTTGAACAGGGTTGAGTTTGAATATATAATCTTAGAAAGAAACAAACACATAGGATTTATCAATAGGATTTACATTTTACAGCATTAAGAAACCGGGACATGGATATTTTTAGTAATCCATGCTCACTTTTCTTTTAGGCTTTGCTACAATCATAAGAGTGACTTTTGCTTTCTGTGTCCAGAATATTACTGTGTTAAAATTTATATGTAGATCAGGTGACATGAGCATTTCTTCCACCATTACTGGGGGCAATATTTTGAAGACGTATAAATATTGGGGGAAAAAAGTGGAGTACCCTGTGTCAATGGATATAGAAATAATGTATGAATAGACCATACTGTGAATAAATAATATAACTGGTTCCAACTTTAAATAGTGGATTGATTTGATATCTGAAAATATACTGGAAATCTTAAATTGATATTCATACATTCATTACAACCAGTTATACATCTAACGGTAATATTAGGGTTATGGTTTATCATGAAGAGTGTGTGAGTTTTGCTTCAAATATGATTATGAAAATCAAAAATAATGTGTTTGGAAAGAAGTCTCATGACAAGACCAGTCAAGAACCCTGGAGGAATATATGTGTTCTGAAGCAGGAGGTGATTGAAATTGAAACAAATGCTTATAAATTTGTGAACTTGTGGATGAAATATATATCATATGATGTGCATAAACTGAAGAAATAGTAATGTACCACCGTTTAATAAAAATGAACTGCAAAATACACATCATGTCCCATAGGAAAATGCTTGCATTGATGTTGAACTAGGTTTTACTGTAGAAATATTAGGATTTGTGTGCACCATTCACTGAAGTTAGTCTTCAGTACTAGGAAACAAATCTGTATTTAAGGTGGATGAATATTTCTGAGAATAATCTTGTGAATAGTTGATCATAAATCCACATACATAAATATGAATGATTTTAAGGAGTGTATAATAAGATTCATATATTTCATATTTTGAAAAATTTGGAGAGTATATATATATATATATATATATATATATATATATATATATACACACACACACACACACACAAACACACACACACAGACATTAAAACTAGCAATATATTTGCCAATCGAAATTCATCATGAAATATGTATCATCCACAGGTGCAAAAATATTGATTTCACTGAAAATGGATCTATATATAATGTTGTTCTACTAGCAAGCTCACCCATAGGTTGAATTTTCAATTCCAACAGTATTTAAGAGGAGTGATCTCTTCTCATAACTTGTATCTGCCTAGTCAGCAACCTCACAAAAATGTACGTGTGATAACAGGTAGGATTCTATATGTGCATATAAAAATACACGTGCTGAATTGTCTACAGAGAAAGGAGACACCAATTTGTTGAAAGCCACAGCTTAAGGGGCCCCATTAAACTTCCAGCTACCAGCAACATTCCCCTGCCAGATGATTATTGGCTCACAGCGGCCCCAGCAACATCTAGCTGATTGGCTCCTCTGCGGTGATGCTCATTGGGCAGTTTCCCTGCCCTTTCAGACCACAGAGCTGCTCATTGTGGGACTTTTTTGGCTCCACCCACCTGACCCAGCTAAATAGCCTCAAGAGCAGGAGGATTGTGGGAGGTGGAGAGGCTTGTGGGTGTGACAGAAACTTTGCAAGGAAGCCAGTGGTGGCAGTTGGGCTCTGAGGGTTTTTCCTGACGAGCTGTTTTGTTTGGCATGTGTGGTTCTAAAAATAAAGTTTGTTTCTTTTGAAAAGTGGCTCTTGAATCGTGCCCAGCCAGACTGCAGCATTTTTATGGCTTGCACGGGGAGCCACTGAGGGTAAGTGATAAGGTAAACTGCTCGCCCCTGAGCGAAGGGCGAGAGGATGGGTAGCCATTTAAGATTCCTCTTTTGTTTTGCTTCACTTTTGTTGCCTGTCCATGGAGATGAGTGAGATGGATGAAAAACCGCTCACATCTGAGAAAAAATTATTTACTTCTGAGGAACAGTTAGGGAGAAAGGACGGATGCACATGTCAGTAGGATATAAAGGCTATAATGACTTTTTGTTGTTCCCTTTTTATTTTATTCTGTCTCGGTTTTGTTTGGCATTGTCTTGTTGGGTTGTATTATAGTAGAAATACGGGATCAGAAATTAGTAAAAAAAACAAACTGAAATAGTGTTAAGTAAATTGTTAGAGGAAGGAGGCATCTCAGTAAAGTCAAGAACAGTCAGGGCATACGTTGATACAATACAAAAATGTAGCCCATGGATTTTTAAGGAGTTGTTAAATATACCATAATGGAACCATCATGGTGAAGATTTAAAAGGGGGTAAAAGAACAGCCCAGGGACTCTGCCAGTTGGCACATTGCCATTGAGGACGTTCATATCTGGTTTGCTTAGTCCAAAGACTTCAGTTCAGACAAAGATAGAAGAACAAAGCTTAGGGCAGAAAAAGCCATCAGGGGCAAAGTTACAAAAGGAGACTGCTACTAACAACTTTCTATCACTAGAGGGCGTAAATGTCCAACCAGCAGTGCCTCCTCTACAGGAGACTGTTACTAACACCTTTCTATCACCAGAGGATGTAAATGTCCAAATAACAAGGGCACCTCCATATGCTGGGAGGCCCCCAAACCCCACAGTTGATAGTTCGGATCCTGAGACAGGATCTCAAGTATGAACATGCCCTGATTTTGAGGTAGGAGGGCAGCGAATTCACCATGCTTTAAATTTCAAAATAGTGAACAGCTAAAAGGGGCTGTAACAACCTATGGTCCTCAAGCACCCTTCATTGTAAGCTTGGTCGAATCCATTAACAAATTGAATATGACGCCAGTAGATTGGGCTAATATGTGTAAAGCTGTGCTAAATGGAGGTCAATACCTTTTATGGAAGGTTGCCAATGAGGAATTTTGCAAGGAGACGGCTAGGCATAATGCAGAAACTGGTTATCCTCAGAGAAATCTAGATATGTTGTTAGAAAGGGACCTTATGAGGATCAGCAGCAACCAATTGCATATGATCCTGGCGTATACGCAAAAATTGCTGCAGAGGCGGTTAGGGCATGGAAGACTTTACAACGACATGGAGGTTTACAAGGTCAATTATCTAAGGTAATACAAGGAGCTAATGAATCTTACACTGAATTTGTAGATAGGCTTATTCAAACAGCTACCAGAGTTTTGGGGAATACAGAACAAGCAATGCCATTAATAAAAAACTGGCTTATGACCAAGCGAATCGTTGGTGCAGAGATATCACTAGACCATGGAAACATGAAGATTTAAACACATATATTAAATTATGTAAAGACATTAATGAATAAGAGAAAGTCATGGCAGCTGCAGTAAAACAGGCTTTAGATGCCAGAGACATCAATGAACAAGGGCAATTTGTGGCAGCTGCAGTAAAACAGGCTTTAGATGCCAGACCAGGAACATGCTACAATTGTGAACAAACAGGACATTTTAAAAGGAATTGCTCCATAGGAAGAGGGTTTAACAAAACTAGGTACCAAAGGAGTAGAATACGTGGGTATTTGCCCACAATGCCATAGAGGGAGACATTGGGCTAATGAATGCCGTTCTCAAACCACCATAGAGGGTACTTCATTATCAAAAATGAACAAGGACTAGCTGTTTATCCACGATATCATGGAGAAAGGCATCGGGCTCCATTGCCAAAAAATGGACAGGGGAGCCCAATGCTCTGGGGCCCCAAACCACAAATATACAGAGCACTGGAGGAACCCAGCAACCCCATCAGTGTAGTGCCCAGGACACATTGTCCATCAGACGCCTCATCAGACAAATCAGAGGGAGCGCAGGGTTAGATATCTGCACCTCCGTCAGATCAGTACTAACTGTAGAGATGGGGGTTCAAATCATTCACACAGGGTGAGAGGACCTCTTCTCAAAGGAACGGTAGGCTTATTATTGGGACGCAGCTCTTCTAATCTAAAAGGACTTATGATAAGTCCTTGGGTAATTGATCCCGATTATGAAGGTGAAATAAAATTATACCCAGTTCTCCAAAGGACATATCAGTAATTTCACCAGGAGATAGAATAGCACAGTTACTAATAATACTCAGTCTGCATGATAAATTTTCCAGTCGTGCTGTAGAAAGAGGTTCCAAGGGATTAGGCTCCACAGGTGTAGATTTGGTTATGCTTTCTTTAAATTTAGATTCTCGCCCCAGGCTAAAACTAAATATTCAAGGTCATGAATTTAATGGGCTACTTGATACAGGTGCAGATGTTAGCATCGTCTCTCATCAAGAATGGCCAAAACATTGGCCATTACAACAGTACACTAAAATACTTTGAGACCTAGGAGTGGCAACTAATCCCCATAGAAGTGCAATGGCATTGGATTGGAAGGATCCTGAAGAATGTGAAAGAACTATACAGCCATATGTATTGGATCATCTTCCCGTAAATTTATGGGGATGAGATGTCCTAGATCAATTAGGTTTGACATTAACAAATAACATCAATCAAAATGCACCCACTATTATGGCTAGAGAAGGTTTTAGGAAAGGAAAAAGATTAGAAAAACAAGATCAAGGTATATCAGCACCAATACAAATAGACCAAGCAACAGACAGACATGGGTTGGATTTTCAGAAAGGGCCACTGAGACAATAAAAATTACTTGGAAATCAGAAAGACCAGTATGGGTTCTTCAGTGGACCCTGACTAAAGAAAAGATACAAGCAGCCCAGTTCCTGGTCAAACAACAATTAGCGGAAGAACATATACAACCTTCTGTATCTCCCCATTATACTTTCATTTTTGTCATCAAAAAGAAATCTGGTAAATGGAGATTATTGGAAGATTTAAGAGCCATTAATAATGAGATGGTTATTTTGGGACCTGCTCAATCAAGGATTCCTCAATTGTCTGCTTTGCCAAAAACTTGGTATGTTTTAGTTATACATATTAAAGATTTTTTTTTTCATTTCCAATTCTTCCTGAGGATAGTCCAAGTTTTGCATTTACTATCCGTGCACTGAATCATGAAGGTCCTGATCATAGGTATGAGTGGAAAGTATTCCCTCAAGGGATGGCTAACAGCCCAACTATTTGTCAAATTTATGTTAACAAAGTAATCCAGCCACTTAGAAATCAAAATCCTGAACTACAAATATTTCACAATATGGATGATGTGTTATTAGCACACAAGTTAAAAACCCATTGCTAGAATGTTATGCCACACTTACAAACTTATTAAAAAATTATAATCTAGGGATATCAATTGATAAAGTACAATTAAATTTTCCAATTAATTATTTAGGAGTTCTATTATCCTCAACCATGGTCACTCCACCAAAAATTCAAATACGAGTAGATCAACTCAAATCAATTAATGACTTTCAAAAGTTATTAGGAGACATTAATTGGATAAGGCCTTATCTAGGTATACCAACAGGAGAGTTGGGACCTATATTTGATATCCTAAAAGGTCCATCTGATCCAAATTCACCCAGAATGTTAATGCCTGAAGCAAGAAAGGCATTAAAAATCATTGAAACATATATGGGAAATATGCATTTGGATAGATTTGATAAAATAATGCCTCTATTATTCATTGTGCTACCAACATAAAAATATTCCTACAGGAGTATTTTGACAAGAAGGTCCATTATTATGGATACATTTATCTTATTCTTCTAACACTATTATTACTAGGTATCCTGAGGCTTAGGGACAATTAATACTACTAGGAATAAAAGCAGCAAAGGGAGTGTTTGGAATTTCTCCCAATAAAATTATTACTCAATACACTATGAATCAAATTGATGAATTAGCTAATGAGTTAAATACTTGGGCAATAATCCTGTGTAAATCTAATGTTTCATTTGATAACCACTTACCATCTAATCTTTTATTGTCTTTTGGGTCATTGCATCCTGTAATTTTTCCAAAAATTACAAGAAAACACCTATCATAAATGCTCCAAATATATTCTCTGATGGGTCAAATAATGGTACAGCAGCAATAGTTACACCTGATCAAATTTTTACATTTTTAGCACCCCAACAATCAGCTCAAAAGGTAGAGCTTAATGCAGTATTATAAGCTTTTGTGATGTTTAAAGATTCTGTGTTTAATTTATTTTCCAATAGTCAGTATATAGTTAATGCTATAGTATCCCTTGAAGATGCTGGTAGGATTTCCCCTTCCTCTACTGTTTTCTCTTTGCTTTCCAGTATACAAAGTCTAATCTGGGACAGAAAAGATCCATTCTTAATAGGACATATCTTGGCACATACAGGATTGCCTGGAGCCCTTAGTTTGGGCAATGATTTAGTAGGTAAAACTACACATGACATACATACATATTTTCTCTACACTAGAAGAAGCTATAAATTTTCATGAAAAGTTCCATATCAATGCTAATACTTTACAAAAGCATTTTAAAATAACTAAGGAGCAAGCTAGACAAATAATAAAACAATGTCAAAATTGTGTGACCATTTTACCACATTTTAATCTTAGAGTCAATCCTAGAGGATTGATACCTTACCATATATGGCAGATGGAAGTCACACACTTGCCAGAATTTGGAAAAGTAAAATATTTGCATGTTACAGTTGATACTTCTTCTCGATTTTTGATGGGCTCCCTTCATGGGGGAAAAAAAAAACTAAAGATGTTATAGCTCATTGCTTACAAAATTTTGCCACTGTGGTCATTCCAAAACAGTAAAAAACAGATAATGCCCCCGGTTATACTTCTACCTCTTTTAAACCATTTTGCTCATCATTTGGCATTACTCATATAACAGGAAACCCATACAATCCACAGGGACAAGCCATAGTTGAAAGAGCACATCACACTATTAAAATGTACTCATTAAAGTAAGACGACAGAATTGGGAAGGAATATAAATTCCCCAAAGATAAAATTAAAATAACCCTTTTTAATCTAAACTTTTTAAATTTGGATTTTCAGGACTTAGTGCTGCAGAAAGGCATAAGTGTCAAAAAAATGTGTATAAGCCCGAGGTACTTTGGAAGGATATTCTAACAGGAAAATGGAAAGGTCCTGACCCATTAATTTTCTGGAGTTGGAGGTCTGTTTTTTGGTTTCCACAGGAAGAACAGCAGCCGATTTGGATTCCAGAGAGATTAACTAAGGTCCCGACCCAGTGATTGCCTGGAGTCGGGGGTCTGTTTATGTGTTTCCACAAGGAGAACAGCAGCCGATTTGGATTCCAGAGAGATTAACTGAAGCGCTTTCAATAGACCAAACTAAGATGATTTGGCTCAAATCCATAACAGCTGATATCGAAAACTCCAGTTTGGCTATCCTTACATCTGCGACAGAACAGGGATGCTTTTTTCAATATCTATTTTATTATTGCCCTTTCCCACATCATGAAGTTCTCTTTTGTTTTTTTTTGAGCTCATACAGACCTAGGATAATGTTTTGCTTATCAGTTCTATTTTTTGACTATAGAGTTTTTAAACATTGCAATGATGATTTCACATGTAAAAAGTTATAAGGCCTTTACTATTATATTATGTGTTGTATGTATTTATTATGTGTGCACACTTGTGTTTTGTGTTATATATTTGAATGTGCGTATGTCCATATATCACATATGATGAGTGCTAATGAAATAATATATCCATTTTTTTTATTCACGTGAATTAAATTGTTTAATTTAAATTGGGAAAACAACTGTTCAGGATTGTCTTAATATGTGAAAAAATAGGAGGTTAACAGACGTGCTTGTTTACTTTCACTTTTCCTTTTCATTATATTTAATTATTCTCTTCAAGATAATGTAAATTGTTAAGAAAATTGTTTTCTTTTAGTGCCCTCAGGAATGTTACATAATTTTTTTCTTTAGCCATTACTGCCAGAATTCCTATTTTCATCCCAGTGCCAGTGAAGACAAAGATAAAACCAATCTACAGATTCTGCAATAGCCATCACTGAACTGCTTGCAGAACTTGCCTGGATTATGTATCACTTGTATGCATTGTGAACTCACTTGTATGCATTGTGAACTATCTGCTGCTGCAGCGAATTGTCGTAGTGTTGGGGTACTTATGCTGATGCTGTCATCAGTGATAGAATTTTTCCAATAGGAGCCATCAATTGACTTGGTGTATCTTTCCTATTCTCACTTGATAGAGGTCAAAAAACTTACAGAGGGAGGTGAAAGACTTCATCAGCAATGACTGCTCCTTTGGCAATTTTGGTTTTGGATGCTCACATGGGATTTTTCTTTAGATCTATCAGGTTCTGAGAATCAAAGCCACAACCTCACACAGGGCCAAGAGGCTGATTCAGACACATCCCTTTCCAAAGTAATTAAGCAAAGAGCCACAGGTGATGCCCATTCATTTCATTTTGAAAACTGTTTTCTTCAGGCTCCACAAACTGGTGGCCTGAGGCAAAGACATTCCTAACATTCAGGGCAAGGGAACCATAGGTAAGCAAATTGCCCAAAGCAGGGTTTCTCCACTGAGACTTTTCTGGTTACACTGATCTCTGAGGTTTCTGAGATGTTCCCATTCCATTCAGCTATCCAGTACATGGCTATGTCACAGAGTTTGGAGGTGGTACATATCTTGGACACAAAACCATGAGCCTATTCTGGAGAGAGGCCAGAAATCAGGAGGTAAACAGGAACTTGGGAATATAGTAGGTGTTGTCTATCCATAAGGCAAGCTGCAGTCCATTCATAAAAAGGGCAGAATAAATGCCTGGAAGCTTCCTACTAGTCAGGACACCTCCATTGATGTATTGGCTTTTCTAATAACTACAACCACGGACACAGTGGATACACAGACATAGAAAAACTCGCCTTCTCAAACGACTTACTAGAAACAGTCGACTCCAAACCAAACAAACCACCTTTGCTACCTATTCTCAGAACATGAGACAAAAGCACGAACTCACACCCACACCCACTAAGGCACCTCATTCCCACAACTAGGTCTGTGACTATCCGGAGTGTCCTCTGACTGGTGGACCATACTATGTTCCCCCCAAATGGCCTGTCCTGTATCAGATCAGGTCCCTTTTGCCAACTCTGTTAAGTTGTCAGGAGCCAGCAATGAGCCACTACCTGCTTTCTCAGGAAAGGCCCCTCTTCAGAGTTTTCCTGGCATTTGGTCATCCTCACATCAGGAGGTACCAAGAAAGACTGACTCTGTCCTTGGAAAATTCAAACAAGTGTGCCCACTGGGAATGGGACTGGCACTGGCTCTGGGTGCCTGGCTTCCTGGATCCCAAGTTCAGAGAGTTCTATCACCAAGGAAGTGAGGTAGGTCACTTCCTTCAGGAATTGAATGAGGTCAATACCTTGGCAACCACTTTGTCCTAACAGTTGTTTACAAAGGTCCCATGAGATGGAGGCTGCCCCTACTTTCTCTGACTCAGTCATAAGTTAGAATGGTATATCAACCACAGGCACCATGGAACAGCTCTCCACACAGGCCTGGTTTTGTCCATCTTCTCTACATTAAGAACAGAGCGACTGATTCAGACACAATACTTCATCCTGACCGGTTTTTTTGCCATGGAAGATGATTTTGCGCTCTCAAATCCTTCATAGCTGCCTAAGTCTTCTCCAGGGATCATTTCTGCATGGACCTTTGAGGTTTCAGCAGGTGGAAGATACCCTAAATTCCTGTATTGTAAGACCAACTCTGTCCCTGCTCTATTGTAAAGATAGATTGATGGAACAGTGTATGCTTAGGGTTAATAACAGGTTTGATTTGGGTTAGGAATCATTCTGTGCGATGAATAATGGTTTTGGGAACCTGTGATATTTACAAGAATATATAGGTGAAATATAAGTATGAACACAGAAATCTAGGTAAGATTTGAAACCCAGAAGTGCATTGGGCCCTTGATTGGGATACTCAGCTTTGAATTATATTCTGCACAGATGTCTCAGATAAATTGATATACAATGGCATAGGACCTTGTACCTTGGATGATTGAATGTCGAAAAGAACATCCAGTCAAAAGGATAGTCAGTAGGATTAGGAAGATATTCAGTAGGTTTAGAAAGCAGAGTGAGTATAGGATTTGAACAAAACGTTCTTTAACAGTAGGGTTTCGGGTAGAGAATGAATGTAAATATCAGTACATGTGAAGAGCCAGTAACATTGATGAACTCTGGAAAATATGTAGGAAACCATATATCAATAGAGACATTAGGAAATCAGGCAAAGTATAAAGTAAGTGATAGGATCAGGCATTTTCAACAGTGTTGAGGTTGAATATATAATCTTAGGAAGAAACAAATATGTAGTCACCAATAGGATTGACATTTGATAGCATTAGGCAACCTGGACATAGATGTTTTTAGTAATCCATACTCACTTTCCATTTAGACTTCGGTACAAACATAAGTGTGACCTTTGCATTTTGTGAAAGAAGTCTCATGAAAAGACCAGTCAAGAAACCCTGTGGAAAACATGTTTTCTGAATTAGGAAGTGATGGAAAGTAAGACAAAATGCGTATAAATTTCTGAACTAGTGGATTAAATATATATCCTACCATGTGCATTAACTGAAGAAAAAGTAATGTACCAGTATTGAATAAAAATGAAAGACAAAATACACATCACGTCCCATAGGAATCTACTTGCATTGATATAAAACTGTGTCAGTTACTGCAGAGATATTAGGATTTGTATGCACCATTTACTGTTAGTTTTCAGTACTAGGAATCAAATATGTAGTTCAGGTGGATGAATATTTCTCAGAATAATCTTGTGAAAAGTTGATTATTAATCCACATACATGAATATGAATGAATTTACGGAGTGTATAATAAGACACATATATTTCATATTTTGAAAAATCTGTAGAGTGTGTGTGTATATATATATATAAACACACACACACACACACACACACACACACACACACAGGCACGCACACAAACAGACATTAAAAAGTAGCAATATAAGCCAATTGAAATTCACCACGAAATATATGTCATCCACAGATCCAGATAAATTCGTTTTACTGAACATGGATTCATGTATAATTTTATTGTACTAGGAAGCTCATCAATAGTTTGAATTTTCAGTTTCAACAGCGTTTAGTAGGAGTGATCTCTTTTCACAATTTGTGTCTGCCAATTGAGCCACCTCACAAGAATGTACGTGTGGTACCAGGTAGGATTCTATATGTGCATATAAAAATACATGCGCTGAATAGGATACAGAGAAAGGTAGACAGGAATTCACATATTTGTTAACTTGAAAAACACATGGAGAACCATTTCAACAAAAAATTGACTAGGTTTATAACTCCTACCCTATATAAAGCAAAAGGCAATTCCAATGATACACCATTCGTCCTCTGAACTGCTTGTATTTCTATTCTGTTTGGGTTAATTTTCTCCATCATATTAGAATTAGTAGTCAGAGTCTAGTTGGCATGGGTTTGTGTCAGGGATTCAGTATTTCGAGTAAAAATTTGGAAAATGATTCCAATGTTTATGCAAATATATGCTACAAAAGTATCTTCCCACTCTCATGCATAACAATGCCTTGAGATTACCTTGGCCAGAAGTTAGAAACAATTAGAGGAGAAGAGTTAGAAAATCTGTGAATACATATCTGGAATCAAATATGCTCACGAGTTCACAAACTTGGAGGTGGTAGAGGAGATTCCAAAAGTAAGGGACAGGGTAAACACTCCACAAACATGGAGCTCTGCTGGACTAAAGACTTCTTGAGGAACTGCCTCTGAGGTTGGGCACTTGAAATATGTGTTGTAGTCAGGAGATTTAGCTTCCTTTGTAGTGAGACAATCAAATCTGGGTATGCTTCTATGTGACCTGGAATACATGATTTCTTATTTTCCAATAAACATGAGGAAGCTGTCTTTAATTTTCTGTTTGTAGGTAAACTGTGGCCACTGGGGACTAATTGTCTACTCTTGTGGACTCTGAAGCCATTTGGTCATCCTCCAGTTTTCCTGGTGTTTCTTGCTACTGCACTGGGAGTTTCGTATTTGCTTCAAGAAATACAAGGAATTCACCTGGGACACAGTGCTGGAGGGAGTTCTGTCACCTGTGGTGGGTCAGGGCCTGCAGAAGAATGTACCAGCCAGGCTTCTCTTCCACATAGCTTGCCTCCTTGACCATAGCAACCGGATTCTGAACATTGGCCTGAAACCTCTCCATATAAAAAGATACCTTTACATAGAAGCGTCTGCTGGCTGCACCATGTCAGTCACAAGCCAATTGTAAGACAATGGCAGATCCACATTGCCCCACCACAGAATTTTTTATCACACACCTGCCCTTCACTGCACTAGGCCCACTACTCTGCAGGGTCCAACTTCCTGGAATCTCTGTTATACACCATTTTCATGAAACTCAGTCAATCAAGTCACTGTCCTGAATAATCATGTTCAGCAACAGGACAACCAAAGTTTCTCCAGTGCCATCTGGTCATGGGAATTTCAAAAATTTCATGGTATTTATCTAGCAATTTTTCAAGGATGAAGTTGGCAGCATGTGGGTTTCAATTCATTCAGGGACCGTTAAATGTTGTGGAAGTTCATTTCAAATGAAGTTCTGGAGAACTCTCACTGGCAAAGTTTCCCAAAGATTGGCCAAAGTGTCACATAAATCCAGGCCCATTGAGGTCTACAATGTAACGTCCATGTGTGTTTTGACTCTCAACTAAGACTGCCAAGTCGTTAAGAATAAAATCATGTGATATCAAGCCTGAGATTCCCAGTGGTCTCTGGAAAGCCACCCTGGGCCTAGATCTCAGTTTCCAAGGGTGACTCTCATGCTTGGTCTTCTAAAATCCCAACACAATTCATGGCAATACTTCTCTAAGTTCAGTTCCTGTACTCAGCCTCTAAGGGGAATCACACCAGAGTTCAAACCCAGGTGGACTCAGTCATCCCTTCCAACTGCCACAAAAATAACCACAATTAAATCCAAAACACTCCCACATGGCCCTCATCTTCTTCCATATAGACACTCATCATAACCTCTGACTGGAGATTTTCATGAGGAATGCAGCCCAAGAGAGTGTCCAAAATATGCTTTCTTGCCCCTCATTTACCTAAATTCTGCGTGACCTGGACACCCTTCCTGTGAACCAGGAGTGATCAAATAGGCCTGCCGTTAATACTGATCCACTTCTCAAATTTGAGAACTACTGACTGTGGGGTTTAAATTCTTTATATGAATTGGAGTCATGAGAAAACCCAACCACCTATGGGCTAGCCTCTGCAGGGAACTGAAGAACTCATTTGACCTAAAGGATCCCTATTCTCACTTGATTGATGTCAGAAACCTTACAGAGGAAGGCGAAAGACTTCATCCACAATGACTGCTCTTTTGCTATTTTGGTTTTGGATGCACACATGGGATCTTTCTTTAGATCCATCAGTTGCTGAGAATCTAAGCTACAGCCTAACACAGGGCCAAGATGCTGATTCATACACATCTCTTTGCAAAGCAATTAAGCAAAGAGCCACAGCTGATGCCCATTCTTTTTCATTTGAAAAAGGTTTTCTTTAGACTTCGCAAACCGTTGTCCTGAGGCAAAGACCTTCCTGACATTCAGGGAAACAGAACAATAGGTAAGCAAAAGGCCCAAAGCAGGGTTTCTCCAATGAGACTTTACAGGTTAAACAGGTATGTGAGTTTTCTGAGATGCTTGCAATTCACTTCAGTTATTCAGTACATGGCCATGTCACAGAGCATGGAGGTGGTACATATCTTGGATACAAAACCATGAGCCTATTATGGAGAGTGGCCAGATTTCAGGAAGAAAACAGGAACTAAGGAAGATCGTAGGTGTTGCCCATCATTATGGCAAGCCGCATTCCATTTATAAATTGGGCAGCATGAATGCTGGTAAGCTTTCTAAAAGACAGGACACATCCATTGATGCTTTCTCTTTTCTAATATCTACAATAACGGACACAGCGGGATACAGCGACACAGAAACACTCGCATTGTCAAATGACTTACTAGAAACAATTCACCCCAAACCAAACAAACCTCATTTCCTACCTCTTCTCAGAACATGAGCCAAAACCACAAACCCACACCCACACCCACAAAGGCACCTCTTTCCTCCAAGTAGGTTGTGACTATTTGGAGTGTCCTCTGACTGTGGGCCATTCTACGTTCCCCTGAAATGGTCTGTCCTGTCTCAGATTTTGTGTCCTTTGCCAACTCTCTGAAGTTGTCAGGAGCCAGCGGTGAGACACTACCTCTTTTCTCAGGAAAGGCCCCTCTTCAGAGTTTTCCTGCCATTTGGCCATCCTAACATTAGTAGGTACCAAGAAAGACTGACTCTGTCGTTGGGAAATTCAAAAAGTATAACCACTGAGACTGGGACTGGGACTGTCAATGTTTGACTGGCTTCCTGGATCGCAAGTTCACAGAGTTCCATCACCAAGGAAGTGAGGTGAGGTCACTTCCGTCAGAAACTGAATGAGTTCACTGCCTTGGCAACCAATCTGTCCTAAGAGTTGCTTCCAAGCTTCCCATGAGATGGAGGCTGCCCCTGCTTCCTCTGACACTTTCACAAGTTAGAATGGTATATCACCCATAGGCACCCAGGAGCAGCTCTCCACACAGGTCTCATTTGGTCCATCTTCTCTACATTAAGAATGGAGAGGCTGATTCAGACAGAACACTTCACCCTGACCAGGTTGTTTTCCATGGAAGATGACTTTTGCACTCTCAGGTCTTTCAGAGTTGCCTACATCTTCTCCAGAGATTATATCTGCATGGACCTTTGAGGTTATCAGCAGGTGAAAGATTCCCTATATTCCTGTATTGTAAGACCAACTCTGTCCCTGCTCTTCTGTAACGTTAGATTGAGTTAACCATGTATGGTTAGGGTTAATAACATGTTTGATTTGGGTTAGGAATCATTATGCTGAATAAATAATGGTATTGGGAACCTGCAATATGTATAAATATATATAGGTGAAATATATGTATAAAAACAGAAATCTAAGTAACATTTGAAGCCCAGAAGGGCACTGGGCCCTTGATTGGGATACTTAGCTTTGAATAAATTGATATACAATGGCATAAGACCTTGTACTTTGGATCATAGAATGTAGAAGAGAACATTCAGTCAAAAAGGATAGTCGGTAGTGAAAGGTTAATAAAATAGGTACTTGTCACTTCCTGTTTTTCTGTATGCTTAACAAAACACTGTTAAAATCTTGAGAACTGTTTGCTAATCTTGTTCCCAGAATGTGCTGTCCCCAAGTGCCAAAGTGTAGAATGTACTCCCTCACCCGGTTGCACGCAAACCGACCACTCGCCCTGAACCATCAGTAAACTTCCCTCCCTGCCCTCTCCAAGGAAAATATATATGTTCTGCTTAAACTGTTCTCAGGGCTCTCTGATCTATTCAAGTGAGCTCCGAGCCCCAGCATGCTGGACCCAGAATAAACCCTTTGCTGTTGGATAAGACAGTCTGTTAGTGGTCTCTTCCTTCCATGCTCGCCCGACCTTTACATATGGAGATTCCACCGAGTTTTGGCAGTGGCGGACAAAAGACCCTAACGGGTTCCTCTCGGGTTAAGTAAGGCCCCTCTTTCTTGTTTCAGTGTTAAGGTTAGGGCTTGGCAAAATGGCTGTCGATGAAGAGCGTGAGTTCTCTCCGATGGTGGCTGACAGACGTGTCACAGAGCCGCAGGCCACGTCCCTGGGGGACTTCCCAAAGACTCGGGAAATCGAGGAACAATAGTCTCCTCGACTCAGTAATATTTTGTATCGGATTCGGAATTGCCAGGCCATTGGGTTTTGCTGGCTACTCAGTCCTGGTCTCAGTTTTGGATGTCCATTGAATGTCTTTATTGTCTTGTCTTGTCTGTGTCGTGTGTCTTGCATTCACTCTTTGTGTATCTTTCATTATGGGACACAGCACTTCAATGCCCCTGTCCCTGACCCTTGATCACTGGACCAAAGTCCGCTTAAGGGCTCAGAATCTTTCTTTTTTAGTAAAACGTTGGACCTTTCGGAATCTCTGTGCCTCAGAATGGCCCACCTTTGAATTTGGATGGCCCCTAGAAGGATCTTTCTATTTCCCACTAATTTAAGAAGTCAGAGATATTGTCTTTCACCCAGGCACACATAGCCATCCGGATCAACAGCCATATATCTTAACTTTGCAGGACCTCGGTAAATCTCCTCCTCAATGGGTGAAGCCTTTCTTTGTCCCTTCCCCTGCTCCTACTCCTTCCCCCATGATCTCTCAAACCCTCTGCTCCTCCTCCTCCTCCACCCTTTGTAATCCCTGAGTCACAAGATTTGACTCTACTGTACTCTCTTCCCCCTTATTATACCCTGCCCTCGTCCCCCAACCACCAACACCCTCTAAGTGATTCTCCTGCAGCTGACTCAGCCTCTCTACCATTGGAGGAATCTAACCTGGCCCAGCGCCCTCCAGATAACTCCCCCGCAGCACACACAGCCCCTCCTCCGCAGGAGGAAGCTAGCCCAGCTAAGGGAACTTGATGGTGGCGAATGATTGAAAACCCTGGACCTCCTGTGATGCTCCCCCTATGTCCCTACGGACCATTGATTGACGAAGGCCATGGGGGGAAAATGCAAGCCTACAAATATTGGCCTTTCTCCTCTTCCGACCTATATAACTGGAAAAATAACAATCCCCCTTTTTCCGAGGACCCCATCGGGCTCACAGGTCTGGTTGAGTCATTGATGTTTTCACACCTGCCTACTTTGATGACTGTCAACAATTCCTAGGGACTCTCTTCACGACAGAGGAACAAAAGAGAATCTTCCTGGAAGCTATAAAAAAATGTCCTCCGACCAGATTGGAGACGGACACATCTTCCCAACTTAATCAAAGCTGGTTTTCCCTTGAAACAACCCAACTGGGACACCAACAACATTGAAGTTAGAAAGCATCTGTCCACTTATCGCCAGGTTCTAATAGTGGGCCTCCAAGTGGCCACTAGGCGACCAACTAATTTGGCCAAGGTAATAGAGATTATTCAAAGGCCTGATGAATCTCCCTCTATCTTTCTAGAGAGAATTATGGAGGCATGTAGGAGATATACTCCTTTCGATCCACAGGCAGAGGATCAAAAGGCATCTGTCATGATGGCCTTTATTGGGCAAGCTGCCCTGGATATTAAAAGAAAGTCACAATGCTTAGATGGATTACAAGATATGACTTTGAGAGATTTAGTCAGAGAAGCCAAGAAAATATACCTTAAGAGAGAAACTGAGGAAGAGAAAGAAGCAAAGTGAGGATAAAGGAAACAAAAGACAGACTAAGGCGTTGACTAAGGTCCTGGTCACAACAACAAAAGGGCCAGAAATTAAGAAACAGGGAGACAGGAAGGGATACCTGGTCCCATGCCAGAGGCCACCCCTGGCCTCAGATCAATGTACCAACTGTAAAAAAAAAAGGACACTGGGCCAAAGAGTGCCCTAGAAAGGGACAGCCACGCCAGTCAGCCATTCTGACTCTGGAGGATGAGTATGAAAGTCGGGGCTCAGATCCCCTCCCCGAGTTCAGGGTAACTTTTGAAGTGGAGGGGACCCCAGGAATCTTTGAAGTGGATAAAGGGGCAATATACTCACCCCTAATGTCACATTGGGCCCTCTATCAAATAAAAGGTCTCTAGTTCAAGGGGCTAATGACAGTAAATATCGGGCTTGAACAACTAAGAGGATCATGGAACTGGGGAAAGGAAAAATCCATCACTCCTTCCTAGTAATCCCAGAATTCCTAGCCCCATTGATGGGCAGAGATCTGCTCACCAAGTTCCGGTCCAAAATAACTTTTAACCCTGAAGGCCCCCAAGTGGAATTTCTAAATCCTTCAGTAAAAACTCCTATAGTCACAGCTCTAAATACGTCAGTAGAAAGTGCACATCAACTCACTCACCTTGGTTCAAAGAAACTGCAGGTATTTCTGAAGTATCAAGAACAGAGTTTTCCACTAACTTACTCACAGCAAAAAGAAATAACTGAATGGGTAAAAAAAGCCTGTCAAGTCCATCAATTGGTAAATTCTTACCCTTCCAAGCTTCCTGCAGGAAAGCACCTACGAGGAACCAGACCAGGACAATTCTGGGAAGTTGACTTTACTGAAATTAAGCCAGCAAGGTATGGACATAAATATCTTCTAGTCTTTGTAGATACATTTTTAGGATGGATTGAAGCCTTCCCCACTAAAAGAAAAAAAAAGAAACAGTGCTAATGGTGGTCAAGAAGATTCTGAAAGACATTTTTCAAAGATACGGCCTGCCAAAGGTAATACGGTCTGATAATGCACCGGCTTTCATGGCCCAAGTAAGTCAGGGGTTAGCCAGGAACCTGGGGATTCATTGGAAGTTTAATTGTGCTTACATACCCTAGAGTTCAGGACAGGTAGAAAGAATAAATAGAACCATTAAAGAGACCTCAACGAAATTAAGCTTAGAGACCAGCATAAATGATTGGACTATGCTCATGCCTTATACAATGTTTCGTGCAAGAAATATGCCCTCTGTTTCTTTGAGTAACCACACCCCCTGTGAATATCTAGGGTGCCTCTCTTCCAGTAACGGACCAAAGCCCAACTCTAAGACCTAACGATCCCTTTCACACCCCCTTGTTTGACAGACTTAAAGCTCTTGAAAGATCTCAGTGATACCTGTGGAAACAGCTGGCCACTCCCTACCAAACTGGGGACGAGGGGACTCCACATCGATATCAAGTAAGAGACTTCATCTACGTAAGATGATATCAGGTGTCATCCCTGGAACCCCACTGGAAAGGACCATACCAGGTGCTACTTATAACATCTATAGTGGTAAAGGTAAACGGAATCACTTCCTGGATCATGCCTCTCATCTCAAGCCTGCGCCCTGTCCACACTCTGGCTGGAAACTGGAAAAGACTGGTAACACTTTCAAATTGCATATTCACCGTGTGGATAAGCCTATAGACTCTCCCCTTGGCCACAAGTAGTCCTAACCCTCATCAGCCCGTTCAGCAGCGATGGCTGATCACAAATTCTACTGGAAAAGAAGTATAATCTATCTTGCATGCAGCCCACTAAGGGACCTGGTGACCATCTCTCCACCCAGACATTTGTCAGCTGGCTATAGGTCTTTCCTAATGGGATATCCCTGATGAAGAGGATCCCACTAAAATTCCATTAAATCCCTTCCTTACCATAGATAATGGAAACAAATATTATGGATGTAGGGACACACGAGCCAGATGCAGGTTGGCTAGCCTAGATTACTGTGTTTACCCGGCCGACTGTCAAAGCCAAAAACAGCCATGGCTGTGGGGGGGAAAATCCGACTTCTTCTGTAAGTCATGGGGATGTTAGCGTACAGGGGCTGCCTGATGGAACCCAAACCCTGCATTAAATTCAGTAGACAGCATTGGCCATATTACGAATTAGATAACAAAAACTGATGGCCACCAGAGGGGATTCTAGATCCTCAAATCCTGCATGACCTTTTTAACATCTGCTAGTGCTCAAAAGGGTGAAAGGAGATTCCACTATGTGGAGGCCTTTTCCCTTCTTCGCTCACATCCTGAACTATGCTTATCCAATAGATCCTCACCTTCAGCCTTCTGTTCCAGAGTCTCTGCTGTCACTCCCACCTCAGCAACCTGATTTCTCCACTACAATTATTAGATCAAAAACCCAAACCTCTGCTGGTTCTCAGACCATTGCCCCCTTGCTGAGGTAGCAGGTACTGAGGTACCCCTCCACCCACTCACTCCTCTCTTCTGTTGACAGTGCCCACACTGGGTCCCACCAGGTCCTCTTACCAACTAACCCAAAGCTCAAACCAGCTGAGGAGAGCCCTCAGACCTCTATCCAAGATGTAATGAAAATGGCCTTTAAAGTTGCTTTGTCATCACTGAAAACAGTTTACTACAAATTTAAAGTCCCTCTGCGTTTTGGGATACTCACTACCATCTTCCCCTCTGCTTGACCTGTTCTACTGCTCAAATATTTGTTGCTAGGAAAATTCCAAACCACTTTCCCATTATTTTTTTACATCTCTCTTTTCTCATTCTCAGATCCTCGGAGCTGCTCTCAGCCCCACCTTCTCCGTCTTTCCCCTCTATACCAGGCCCACAGAAAAGTCTTTAACTGACCTTCTCCAGAAGTCTTCACCATGGCTGACTTTAGGACTTTCAGCAAAAGAGTCCCTATAAAAAAGTTCAATGTAGTTAAACTTCCTATTTTCATGTTGCCCTGTTCTACTTGGCCACTGGCTAAAAAAATCAGCACTCCTAATCCAGACACCCCCTTACTAGTTTTTCACAAAAATATGTGAACAAGGCCTCTGGCCTTGACGTGGGGCTTCCCAGAGATGGCTACATTTCTAAGTTAACGAAGTTAGCAACTGGGCTCCGTAGTAACAGCTGGCAATGGGAAAATAAGAAAGGGAAGAAAAAGCTCTTTCCCTCCCAGGTGTCCTTGAAAAGTTAACTTGCCCAGAACCGAGGAAAAAACAGAAACAAAAACTGCTTTTTTCAACTTCTGCAGACTGTGAACTTCTGAGCCCCTTCCCTTACATGTTGGGTACAAAATTCTGAAACTACCTAAACTTGGGTTTCAGAGGATTAGTTGATTACAACAGAATCAATGCCCTCTGAATCTGGTTGCAACCAAATAGGACTGTTTCCCTGTCTTCAGTGCTATCTTAGGTGCGTTGCCTTGTCCTTCCCTACTACAGCATGATTCTATATACTTAAACATTGTTAATGTTTTCATGAAATGGTCAACAGATGTGATTAATTGTGTAATCGTGCAGATGTTTCCCAGAGTGCTCTATCACGACGCAGATTCATTTGAAGATCAAATAGGGGGGCATTCAACCCGGTTCCATTGAAAATATATATCTCTCAATGTAGCCATCCTATTAGGAATAGAAATTGCTGCACTGGTGGCCACAGGAACCACTGCCTTTGTCCAAGGGACTCAACAAATGACCCAACAAATGACAGCAATAGACCAAAACTAAGATATTAGAAACCTCCATCAGAGCTTTGCATGAGTCTTTTACCTCTCTCTCTGAAGTTGTTTTTCAGAGCACTCGAGGGTTGGACCTCCTCGTCATGAGAGAAGGGGGCTTTGTGCTACATTGAGAAAAGAAAGTTGTTTGTATGCTGAGCATACTGGACTTGTAATAAAATCTAAGAGTAAATTAAAAAGATGCCTTGAAAAGCATCAACGAGACAGAGAGGCCCAAAAAAGGTGGTTTGAGTCTTGGTTCACACAGTCTTCCTGGTTAACTACGTTCTTATCAACCCTGGCCGGTCCAATAGTAATCCTCATGTTATTGCTAACTATTAAACCCTGTTTTCTCATCCGTGTAATTTCTTTTCTCCAGGCTCAAATTGGACGAGTTAAACTTATGGTAATACCCTACTAGTATACATAGAATGTGACACCCCCCCAATGATCATTTTTATGATTAAAAGTAGCCAGAAGAAGAAGTGGGGAATAAAAGGTTAGTAAAATAGGTACTTGTCACTTCCTGTTTTTCTGTATGCTTAACAAAACACTGTTGAAATCTTGAGAAATGCTTGCAAATCTTGTTCCCAGTATGTGCTGTCCCCAACTGCCCAACTGCAGAATGTGCTCCCTCACCCAGTTGCACGCAAATCGCCCACTCACCCCGATCCATCAATAAACTTCCCTCCCTGCCCTCTCCAGGTAATGTATATAAGCTCTACTTAAGCTATTCTCAGGGCTATCTGCTCTATTCAAGTGAGCTCTGAGCACCAGCATGCTGGACACTCAATAAACCCTTTGCTGTTGCATGAGATAGTCTGTTGGTGGTTTCCTCCTGTGAAGCTCGCCGGACATTTACTATAATGATTGAATGTAGAAGAGAACATCCAGTCAAAAAGGGATAGTTGATAGAAATAGGAAGATAGTACGTTTAGGAAGAAGTGTGAGTATACCATTTGGAACAAAAGTTCTTTAACAATAGGGTTTTGGTTACAGAGTGATTGTTAAAGTCAGCACATATGAAGAGTCAGTCACTATGATGAGCTGGGAAAAAATGTAGAAAAGCAGATATCAATAGAGACATTACGAAATCAGGCAAAGTATAAAGTGAGTGATAGGATTAGACATTTTCAACAGGGTTGAGTTTGAATACATAATATTAGGAAGAAAAAAATATGTAGTCACCAATAGGATTGACATTTGAGAGCATTAGGCAACCTGGACATAGATGTTTTTAGTAATCCATGTTCACTTTCCATTTAGTCCTTCGTGCAATCATAACCGTGACCATTACATTATTTGTCCAGAATACTACTGTGATAAAATGTATATGTAGATCAGGTGACATGAGTATTTCTTCCACCATTTCTGGAAGCAATATATTCAAGACGGAAAATTAGTATTGGGGTTACAAAGAGGTGCACCCTGTGTCTATGAATTTAGAGATAAAGTACGAATAGACAATACAGTGAATAAATAATATAACTTGTTCCAACTTTAAATAATGGATTGAACTGATATCTTAAAAATTACAGGAAATCTTATATTGATATACAATCATTCATTCCCACCAATTATACATCTAATGGTAATATTAGTGTTTTGGTTTATCATGAACAGTGTGTGAGTTTTGTTTCAAAAGTGATTATGGAAATCGAAAATAATATGTTTGGAAAGAAGTCTCATGAATAGACCAGTCAGGAAACCTGGAGGAATGCATATGTTGTAAAGCAGGAAGCGATTGAAATTGAATCAAATGCCTATAAATTTGCTAATTTGTGGATGAAATATATATCCTATGATGTGCATAAACTCATGAAATAGTAATGTACCATTGTTGAATAAAAATGAACGTCAAAATACACATCATGTTCCATAGGAATCTACTGGCATTGATTTTAAACTGGGTCAGTTACTGTAGAAATATTAGGATTCTCGTGCATTATTCACCGAATTTAGTTATCTTTTTTTTTTAATTTTTATATATGGTTGCTCAAAACATTACATAGTTCTTGATAAATAATATTTCACACTTTGATTTATGTGGGTTATGAACTCCCATTTTTGCCCCGTTTACAGATTGCAGAATCACATCAGTTACACATCCATTGATTCATATATTGCCATACTAGTGTCTGTTGTATTCTGCTGCCTTTCCTATCCTCTACTATCCCCCCTCCCGTCCCCTCTCCTCCTCTCTTCTCTCTCTACACCCTCTACAGTAATAAATTTTTCCCCCTTGTATTATTTTTCCCTTTCCCCTCACTTCCTCTTGTATGTAATTTTGTATAACCCTGAGGTTCTCCTTCCATTTCCATGCAGTTTCCATTCTCTCTCCCTTTCCCTTCCACCTCTCATCCCTGTTTAATGTTAATCTTCTTCTCATGCTCCTCGTCCCTACTCTGTTCTTAGTTACTCTCCTTATATCAAAGAAGACATTTGGCATTTGTTTTTTTAGGTATTGGCTAGCTTCACTTAGCATAATCTGTTCTAATGCCATCCATGTCCCTGCAAATTCTATGATTTTGTCATTTTTTAATGCACAGTAATACTCCATTGTGTATAAATGCCACATTTTTTTATTCATTCTTCTATTGTAGGGCATCTAGGTTGGTTCCACAGTCTTGCTATTGTGAATTGTGCTGCTATGAACATCGATGTAGCAGTGTCCCTGTAGCATGCTCTTTTTAGGTCTTTAGGTTTTAGACCGAGAAGGGGAATAACTGGGTCAAATGGTGGTTCCGTTCCCAGCTTTCCAAGAAATCTCCATACTGCTTTCCCATTTGGCTGCACCAATTTGCAGTCCCACCAGCAATGTACAAGTGTACCTGTTTCCCCAGATCCTCGCCAGCACTTGTTGTTGTTTGACTTCATAATGGCTGCCAAACTTACTGGAGTGAGATGGTATCTTAGGGTGGTTTTGATTCACATTTCTCTGACTGCTGGAGATGGTGAGAATTTTTTCATGTACTTGTTGATTGATTGTATGTCCTCCTCTGAGAAGTGTCTGTTCAGGTTCTTGGCCCATTTGTTGATTGGGTTATTTGTTATCTTATTGACTAATTTTTTGAGTTCTTTGTATACTCTGGATATTAGTGCTCTATCTGAAGTGTGAGGAGGAAAGATTTGTTCCAAGGATGTAGGCTCCCTATTTACCCCTCTTACTGTTTCTTCTGCTGAGAAAAAACTTTTTAGTTTGAGTAAGTCCCATGTGTTGATTCTAGTTATTAACGCTTGTGCTATGGGTGTCCTATTGAGGAATTTGGAGGCGACCCCACAGTATGTAGATTGTAGACAACTTTGTCTTCTATCAAACACCATGTCTTGATTTGATATCAAGCTCCTTGTTCCATTTTGATTTAACTTTTGTGCATGGCAAGAGAAAGGGATTCAGTTTCTTTTTGTTACATATGGATTTCCAGTTTTCCCAGCACCATTTGTTGAAGATGCTATCATTCATCCATTGCATGCTTTTAGCCCCTTTATCAAATATAAGAGAGTTGTATTTTTTTGGATTGGTTTCTGTGTCCTTTATTCTTTACCATTGGTCCACCCACCTGTTTTGGTACCAGTACCATGCTATTTTTTTTACTATTGTTCTGTAGTATAGTTTGAAGTCTGGTATCGCTATACGGCCTGATTCTCACTTCCTGCTTAGTGTTGTTTTTGCTATTCTGGGTCTTTTATTTTTCTATATGAATTTCATGATTGCTTTCTCTATTTCTACAAGAAATGCCGTTGGGATTTTGAATTGCGCTGCATTACACATATAGAGAACTTTTGGTAATATCGCCATTTTGATGATGTTAGTTCTGTCTATCTATGAACAGGGTACATTTTTACATCTTCTAAGATCTTCCTCTATTTTTCTCTTTAGGGTTCTGTAGTTTTCCTTGTATAAAACTTGCACCTCTTTTGTTAGGTTGATTCCCAATTATTTTTTTTTTTTTAGTATATTGTGAATGGAGTGGTTGTCCTCATTTCCGTTTCAGAGGATTTGTCACTGATATTCAGGAATGTCTTTGATTTATGAGTGTTGATTTTATATCCTGCCACTTTGCTGAATTCATTTATTAGCTCTATTAGTTTCTTTGTAGACCCTTTTGGGTCTGCTAGGTATAGAATCATGTCATCTGCAATAGTGATAATATAAGTTCTTCTTTTCCTATTTATATGCCTTTAATTTCTTTTGTCTGTTTAATTGCTCTGGCCAGTGTTTCGAGAACTATGTTGAACACAAGTGGTGAAAGAGGGCATCCCTGTCTTGTTCCATATTTTAGGGGGAATGCCTTCAATTTTTCTCCATTCAGAATGATGCTAGCCTGAGACTTAGCATAGATTGCTTTTAAAATATTGAGGTATGTTCCTGTTATCCCTAGTTTTTCTAGAGTTTTGAACATAAAGGAATGCTGTACTTTGTCGAATGCTTTTTCTGCATCTATCGAGATGATTATATGGTTCTTATTTTTAAGTCTATTGATGTGATGAATAACATTTATTGATTTCCGTATATTGAACCAGCCTTGCATCCCACGGATGAATCCTACTTGATCATGGTGCACAATTTTTTTGATATGCTTTTGTATCAGATTTGCCAGAATTTAATTGAGGATTTTTGCCTCTAGGTTCATTAGAGATATTGGTCTGTAGTTTTCTTTCTTTGAAGTGTCTTTGTCTGGTGTAGGAATCAGAGTGATGTTGACCTCATAGAATGAATTTGGAAGAATTCCCTCTTTTTCAATTTCCTGAAATAACTTGAAAAGTATTGGTATTAGTTCCTCTTTAAATGTTTTGTAAAACTCTGCTATATACCCATCAGGTCCTGGGCTTTTCTTAATTGGTAGTGTTTTGATGTTTTTTTCTATTTCCTCAATTGATATTGGTCTGTTTAGGTTGTCTATATCCTCCTGACTCAATCTGGGCAGATCATATGACTTAAGAAATTTATCGATGCCTTCACCGTCTTCTATTTTATTAGAGTACAAAGATTCAAAATAATTTCGGATTATCTTCTGTATATCTGAAATATCTGTTATGATGTTGTCTTTTTCATCCCATATGCTAGTAATTTGAGTTCTCTCTCCTCTTGTCTTCGTTAGCATGGCTAATGTTCTGTAGATTTTTTTTATTTTTTCAAAGAACCAAATGGGTTGACGTGTCTGCTGCGCTTGCAGGCCGCTGGGCCTGTTCCGCCTGTCGGTTGCAGGTCTGCCTACCTTGCGGGAGCGGGTGGTGGCTCTGCTCTGGCCCTACTGCCATTGGGGTGTCGTGACTACCATGCTGGCAGATCGCTGGGCCTGTTCTGTGTGCGGGCATAGGCTCTGCTCTGCCCCTACTCCAATTGGGTTGACGTGACTACCACGCCGGTTGGCCGTTGTGCTGGTACTGGGCGCGGGAGAAAGCTCTGCTCTGCCACTACTCCAATTGGGGTGTCATGTCTACCATGGTGGCAGGCCGCTGTGCCTGTTCCACAGGTCAGTCACAGGTCTGCTTTTGTTGCGGGCGTGGGCGGAGGCCTGCTTGGCCCCTACTACAATTTGGGTGACGTGACTACCACACCAGCTGGTGACTGGGCCTTATCCGGGCACAGGCAGCGGCACTGCTATTTCCCTACTCCATTTGGGGTGACGTGGCTACCATGCCTGCGGGCCTGATGAATCTTCCTCTATGTTTCTAGAGAGAATTACGGAGGCATATAGGAGATATACTCCTTTCGTTCCTCATGCAGAGGATCTAAAGGCATCTGTCACAATGGCCTTTATTGGGCATGCTGCCTTGGATATTTAAAGAAAGTTACAATGCTTAGATGGATTACAAGATATGACTTTGAGAGATTTAGTCAGAGAAGCCGAGAAAGTATACTATAAGAGAGAAACTGAGGAAGAGAAGGGAGCAAAAGGACGATAAAAGAAACAAAAGACAGACTAAGGAGTTGACTAAGGTCCCGGTCACAACAACAAAAGGGCCAGAAATTAAGAAACAGGGAGACAGGAAGGGATACCTGGTCCCACGCCAGAGGCCACCCCTGACCTCAGATCAATGTGCCTACTGTAAAGAAAGAGGACACTGGGTTCAAGAGTGCCCTAGAAAGAGGCAGCCAAGCCAGCCAGCCATTCTGACTCTTCAGCATGACTACGAAAGTCGGGGCTCAGATCCCCTCCCTGAGCTCAGCGTATCTTTTGAAGTGGAGGAGACCCCAGTAAACTTTGAAGGGGATACAGGGGCAATAAACTCAGCGCTTAAGGCCCCATTGGGCCCTCTATCAAATAAAAGGTCTCTAGTTCAAGGGGCTAATGGCAGTAAATATCGGACTTGTACAACTAAGAGGATCATGGACCTGGGGAAAGGAAAAATCCATCACTCCTTTTTAGTAATTCCAGAATGCCTGGCCGACTTTTTCTGTACGTCATGGGGATGTGAGCATACAGGGGCTGCCTGATGGAACACAAACTCCTCATCAAATTCAGTACACAGCATTGGCCATATTACCAATTAGATAACCAAAACCGATGGCCCCCAGAGGGGTCTCTAGATCCTCAAATTCTGCGTGACCATTTTTTTTTAAAGAGAGAGGCGAGAGACAGAGAGACAGAGAGAATTTTTAATATTTATTTTTTAGTTTTTGGCGGACACGACATCTTTGTTTGTATGTGGTGCTGAGGATCAAACCCGGGCCGCACGCATGCCAAGCGAGCGTGCTACAATTGAGCCACATCCCCAGCCCTGTGTGACCTTTTTAACTTCTGCAAGTGCTCAAAAGGGTGAAAGGAGATTCCCCTATGGGCAGGCCTTTTCCATCCTTCACTCATATCCTGAACTATGCTTATCCAATAGATCCTCACCTTCAGCCTTGTGCTCCAGAGTCTCGGCTGTCACTCTCAACTCAGCAACCTGATTTCTCCCCTCCAATTATTAGATCAAAAACCCAAACCTCTCCCGGTTCTCAGACCATCGCCCCCTTGCTGAGTTAGCAGGTACTCAGGTTCTCATCCACCGACTCACTCCTCTCTTCTCCTGTCCGTGCCCACACCGGGTCCCACCAGGTCCTCTTACCAGCTAACACAAAGCTGAAAGTAGCAGAGGAGAGCCCTCAGACTCCTATCAAAGATGTAATGAAAATGGCCTTTAAAGTTGCTTTGTCATCACTGAAAACAGTTTACTAAAAATTTAAAGTCCCTCACATGCATTTTGGGATACTCACTCTTGTCTTCCCCTCTGCTCTACCTGTTCTGCAGCTCAAGTTTTTGTTACTAGGAAAATACCAAAACCCTTTCCCATTATTCTTTTACATCTCTCCTTCCTTATTCTCAGATCCTCGGAGCTGCTGTCAGCCCCACCTTCCCTGTCTTCCCCTTCTGTACCAGGCCTACAGAAAATTCTTAACTGACTTTCTACAGAAGTCTTCACCATGGCTGACTTTAGGACTTTCAGCAAAAGAGTCCCTATAAAAGAGTTCAATGTAGATAAACTTACTCTTTTAGTGTTGCCTTGTTCTACTTGGCCACTGGCTAAAAAAATTAGCACTTCTATGCTAGACACCCCATTACTTGTTTTCCACAAAATATATGAACAAGGCCTCTGGCCGTGAGCTGGGGCTTTACAGAGATGGCTATATTTCTAAGATAAAGAAGTTACCATCAGGGCTCCATGGTAACAGCTGTCAGGGGCGAAAAATAAGAAAGGTAGGAAAAAGCTCTTTCCCTCCCAGGTGTCCTTGAAAAGTTAACTTGCCCAGAACCGAGGAAAAAACAGAAACAACAACGGCTTTTTTGAACTTCTGCAGACTGTGAACTTCTGAGCCCCTTCCCTTACATGTTGGGTACAAAATTCTGAAACTACCTATACTTGAGTTTCAGGAGAATAATTGATTACAACAGAAGCAATGCCCTCTGAATATGGTTGCAACCAAATAGGACGGTTTCGCTGTCTTCTTTGCTATCTTAGGTGCCTTGCCTTGTCCGTCCCTACAACAGCATAATTGTATATAATTAAACATTGTTTATGTTTTCATGAAATGGTCAACAGATGTGATTAATTGTGTAATGGTGCAGATGTTTCCCAGAGTGCTCTATCATGATGCAGGTTCATTTGAAGATCAAATAGGGGGGCATACAACCCGTTTCAACTGGGAACATATATCCCTCACTTTAGCCATCCTATTCGGAATAGGAGTTGCTGCAGGGGTGGGCACAGGAACCACTGCCCTCGTCATGGGACACAACAAATGACCCAATTAGAAGAAGCAATAGACCAAAACTAAGATATTAGATACCTCCATCAGAGCTTTGCATGAATTTTTAACCTCTCTCTCTGAAGTTGTTTTACAGAACAGGTGAGTGACACAAAACACACACACACACAGAAAAAAAAAATAGCAACATATATGTCAATCAAAATTCATCATAAAATATATATCATCCACAGATCCAAAAATATTCATTTTACTGAACATGGAAGCTCACCCATTGGTTGAATATTCAGTTCCAACACGGTTTAGTAGGAGTGATCTCTTCTCACAATTTGTATCTGCCAACTCATCCACCTCACAAGAATGTATGTGTGGTACCAGGTATGATTCTATATATCCATATAAAAATATATGTGCTGAATGGGCTACAGAGAAAGGGAGACAGGAATTCACAATTTGTTAACTTTAAAAACACATGGAGAACTATTTCAACAAAAAATTGACTAGATTTAACTCCTACTCTGTATCATGCAAAAGGCAAGTCCAAATATACACCATGACTCCTCTAAACTGCTTGTATTTCTATTCTCTTTGGGTTATTTTTC